>NC_138370.1:132233568-132263090 GCF_054177405.1 Leptonychotes weddellii
CATTATATGTTAAAAAAAACAAAAAAAGAAGATAGCAGGAGGGGAATAATGAAGGGGGGAAATTGGAGGGGGCGACGAACCATGAGAGACTATGGACTCTGAAAAACAACCTGAGGGTTCTAGAGGGGAGGGGGATGGGGGGATGGGTCAGCCTGGTGATGGGTATTAAGGAGGGCACGTTCTGCATGGAGCACTGGGTGTTATATACAAACAATGAATCATGGAACACTACATCAAAAACTAATGATGTAAGGTGATTAACATAACATAATAAAAAAATAGTAAAATAAAGTAAGATATTGGCTTACTAGATAGCTGTGCAATATGCTTGATGACAGACAGATAGATATATAAGTAGATGGTAAATAAGTAAACAGATAGATGTGATGAAATCAAGAATATCTGTTGAATTCTTGTTCAGCATACTGATGATAACCATGTGATTTTCTCTTTAGATATATTTAATTGTGAAGCATGTGACTGAGTGTCCTTATGTCTGATATGAGATCTTGCATTGGTGAATTAAACTACACTTTATTATAATATACACAATTTTAAAGTATTTTTAAATTCTTTTTGTTAATATGTTAATATTTGAATCAATAACTCAGTATCCAACTGGCTTCATTGAAATAATATTTTGATCATACTTATTTTTACATGCTCTAGATAAAGTACATGGTACATTATGATCTGGCCTTTCACATTTTGGTAGATTTTCTCTGTGAAACCCTATAGGTTTGTTTCACTGTTGTAAGGGTAGATAAAATGTTTTTTATGTCTTTAATGGAAATGAAACTTCCTTTCTTTTCAAGACTTATTTTTGACAAATTCTGGTTTTTTTGGAAATTTTCTATATCATCTAGGATATCGTCAGTGAACACATTTTTTTCCCACCCAGGGAAAAATCTGGTCATACTCATTTCTTTGTGCCTTGTCTATGATGGCTTTCATACTAAGGTGGCAGAGTTGAATAGTTGAGACAGCACTGAATCACACAGTTGAAAATAATACTATCTGGACTTTTCCATAAAAAGTTTTCTAACCCTGATAGAAGTTAACAATTATTTGCCTAATTTTGAGCAAATAAGTCTCTGTTTTCAAAATTTTTATTTCCTTTGACAGTTATTCCCTCCCTGACTTTTATTTTGTGTGTTTATGTTTTCTCTTTTGTTTTTTAAAAAGTTTGATCAGTTCTATTTTACTATTTTATAAATCATTAACTTATGCTTTTAAAATTATTATTATTATTGTTTGTACTTCTTTGCAAACACATTTTTTAAGATTTTTATACATAGGATTTTGATTATTATTACTTTTTAGAAACTATCACTTTTTTTTTTTTTGTATTTCCTCTTAGGCCTAAGTGCCATATTACAATGTGTTAAAAAACAAACACACAATGTGGAAGGTTCTTTTTATTTTTGTAAAAATTTCAATATTTATTTCATTTGTGGTCTGGGTTTTATTTTTATTGTTTTGTTTTTATTTTGTGAAATTTGTTAAACTTTTGATTGTGAACCTATATATTATCAAATTTCATGAAAGGGCTATGTGGACTTCAGATGCCGGTGTGTTTTATGTGACCGGGGGGCAAGGGCTTTGGGACCTGAGTGTACTTTGCCTGATGTGAAAATTGTAGTCTCCATTTTTTTAATTGTTTGCATTAGTCTGCTATATCTTTGCCACTTATTATTACTGTAGCTTGTTCGGTTTCATAAATACTTTGTTTTATATATTGTTATATAAACATGATATACTTGGGATTTACATATCAGAGTTCAATCAAGGAAGTAGAACTGATGTGACTGATATGAAATTAAAAGCATATTATAGAAATTAGGTCCTAAGCATTTGTGGGGAACATGTGAAGATGTGTATGGAAGGATTTTGCCTCTTTGTCAGGTTGTGAGCCTGAAGTCATTGAAGGTCAGGAGTAATAGTAATCAGAAAGGAAAGCTGAACATAAAGTGGGAAGGTATGAGGATCAACTAGATTCTACAAGGAAAATGTGAACCAATGAGGGCAAACTGAAGCTCAAATATGGTTCTTATGGACTCTAACCTCAACAACATAGACGACCCTCCGAAAACCCTGACTCTGTTTTTCATGAAGCTGTATATCACATATGGCACAGAACAAAGAGAATGTGAAGGAAGAGATCCAATAGGATCTGGAGGAGCTCAGACCCAGCTGTTGCCCTGTGCCAACAAAGCAAGTCAGAATCAGGTGCTCTACACCAACCTTCAGAGCATTATGCCTGAGGCTTCACTTGATCTTCCAAATATAGCATACATTTATCTGGTAGTAAATCATGATCTTGGTGCATGATCTTGGTGCATACAGTGAAATATACTTGCAGTTTAATTAAATTAATAAAGTTTAGAAAAAGAAAAACAAAAATAATATTTACATGGGTGTGCACACAAGCACATATTGTGCTGTATAAATTTTGTTGGCCACTGTAATTTGTGAAAATCCAAAGCATATGTTAATTATCATATACATTTACAATATAACTAGCTAATAAACTTAAAAGTCAACAGTCTTTTTTATGATCAACTTTAGATGATTTACTTTCATTGACTGAATTATAATATGTACAGGAAACACTAGAATCAGTATATAGACATAATTTAGACTATAGACAGGTTTTTTTTGGAAATTAATTATACATTTTTTTATTTCAAAGTAAGCACTGATTAAAAAATATAAATGTGGATCAATGCATTCTAAAATATATAAAGCCTATCATATAGTATATGTGGGACTTGTAGAGTAAAATATATTCCTTGTAATATGTCAATTAATCTGCTAGAGAGGTATAATTATTCCTATTACTTACAGATTAATATATTGAATTTTAAAGAGATTAAATAGTTTGGTCAAGTTCACAGAGTAACTGGAAGAGCCAGGATCTAGGTCCAAGACATCCTGAGTCCAAAATCATCCTCTTTCCATTATGCTGCCCTGATTCAGTACAAAACAAAGACAGAGGATAGCCCATAGTCATGATTTGAATTTGAAGACTGAAAAAAGAAATTTTGATAAATTTATCAATAAAGTATAAAAGAATGGATAAATTAAGTAACATTTGAGAGAGTTAAAAATTGACAAAATTATGACCAACTTTAATAAAAGTTTGAGATTCTTATTTCAGGTACTAAGAATGTATTTTTATATTTTGGGGACCATTCAGTTTTGCCTCAGATGATGGGTTTTTATTCACAAGAAACTGAAAACACCACAGCCACTGAATATTAGAGAGTCATTAAGATATGTGTGAAATTCTAGCATGACTTTTAGAAAAATAACAAATACAAAGAAAATGAAAAGGAAAATACCACATTATAGAGCAATATATTAAAATTTTCAATAAAGAAAATAATTCTTATTCTTGAAACTAAAATTCACTTATTCATCTAATATGTAGAAATTGTGAATTTTTACAATTTATATCATTAAGGGTCTGAACTTATGAATGAACATAAAAGTATTTATAAATCATTACTTTATCACTCTCTCTTTTAATAGAAATCTGAGGTTCGTAACTCTTGTAAATGAACTTTATGGAGAAAACCCCTGTCCTTTGAAAGTTTATAAACCAAGTTGCTGGTACATTATGGTTGCAGAAGAAGAACATCAATTTATTAGAAAACTAGTGTCAGATGTACTTTACTCTTTCTATCATTCTTATGGAAATATGTCAATCTGCTCTCAAATACAAAATGAATATTGGAGAATGGTGTCAAGATACATCATGCCAGAATAATCTCCTCTATGCCTTTCTGGAAATAAGAGGTGGTCTCAGAAGAAGAGGAACAGTGTTGAGCAAGAGTTTGGAACCAGACACAGTTTTCTGAGTGATAGTTTGACTCTTCATAATTACATGACTGTGAAGAAGTTTAAAAATCAAACTAAAATTCTGTCTTTATCTGTGAATAGGACTGGTATCAAGTATCTCACAATGATAGATTAGCAAACTTTAATAAATCCTGTGTCATGTCCGAACCTAAGTAAAACTAGATTTGTGTGTCTGTATCCAGCTTGAATCAGAGAAGCCTAACCTGATCACCTTAGCTAAAGTGCTCCCAGACATATTTTTTATTACTATAACTAACTGTACCTGAAAGTATCTTACCGAGTGGTTTACAAGTTTACATGCTCATAGTGACAGAATCACTGGCTATTTTGCTCACTACTGTATGCTGAAGACCTTGAACTGTTTTCAGAACATACTAAGCCCTTGATTTTTCTTTTCAAAGGAATTCATGAGATAAATGCGGGAAAATGTTCTAAAAGGTACAAAGCATTAAGCAATTACTTTGACATCCTTTAAAAGAGTATTAGTATGTTAAATATCATAATTTATATAATTATTTCCTCAGATACAGAGTTAATAGTGTACCAAATAACACTATAGGGAGGAAATATAAAAAAGATGGTTAATATGTTTTCTGATTGTTATTCTTAATCCAGTACTTTATCAGACATTGCTAGTTTCCCTCCACCACTAATTTTCCCATTGAGTTTTAGAACCTCTTGAGTTTTAAGTGAGTATACAGCTTCTTAACTAAAAACTACATTTCTCAGAGTATCTTGGAGATACTTGTTACTATATGACCAAATGTTTGTCTGTGTAATATGAGTGGAAGTCATGTGTGTTACTTTTATTTCTCAACTTTAAAGGAGGTGAAGATACCCTTATTTTCTTTTGCCTTTAAATCTGGATTTCGGTGCAGATATGATGATAAGAAATGGAGTAGCCATTAACCATCTTGTAACTAAATAAATAATGAAGCCATGTGCTAGGATAGAGAAATAACATAAAAAGACATTAAGCTTCTAACACTGTAAAGGGGTTTTATCAGAATTGTCTTATTGGAGTAGTAAGTGGAAAATTTAAAAAAAAAAACTTCACTTTTTTTTTTTTTTAAAGTCATCTCATTACAGACTATAGCTTATATCTTAACTAAATACATATGTACTTTTCAGGTCAGCCACCCTGTTATAGTCTATACCAGAGCTGTTTCACAGAAATTTCTGTAGTAGAAGAAATGTTCAATAGCCATGCTGTCCAATACGGCATCTACTAGCTTCATATGGCTATTGAGTATTTCAAATGTGGCGAGTGCAACTGAGGAACTGAATTTTTATTTTATTTTAATTTACATTACATTACATTATAATAATTTACATTACATTACATTATAATAATTTACATTTTATTTAATTTACATTAAATGTGGCTAGTAACTAACATATTGGATAGCTTAGTTCTAGACCTTGCAATTTCTGAAAAATGTACCCCTTTGATAACCTCAATTTCAGGCATGCTATCTTCAGTCATGCTATTCTTCACTTCCTAAAGGATTTTCCTAAAATATCAATGTCATGAGAGTCAAAATATGAACAGAGGAATGGCTCCAGAATTGTAAACTAACAATGATTGGATCCTTGATTGAATCCTCAAGTGAAAACAAATTTGTTATAAAGGATATTATAATATGCATTACTTAGATAATTGGAGATATTTGAATATAGACTTTATATTACATAATAATATTTTATCATTATTAAATTTCTTCAGTGTGATAATTTTACTATGATTATGTAGAAGCATATATATGTTCCTAGAATATAAAAAATTTAAAGCCAATAAGCAAAGGGGTAGCATCTTTAAGGTGCTAAAAGAAGAAAAGCTGCTCCTAGAGTTCTATGTATAAAAAAAAATCCTTGAAAAGTGAAGGCAGTTTTCACTTTTCACCCTGGGATATAAAGAAATAGAAGGAGCTTCTCTTTCTCCTTTCAATGAGATAATCCACCATTCATTTGACATTTCTGGCTTTTTTACCCTCAAACTCATCATAGAGTTGAGATAGGAGAGAGCAAACAACTGACCCAAAAATCTAAGGAGAAACAGCATCTCCAGGAAGAGAGGAGATTGGAACACATGTCCATCTGAGGTAGTAGCTACAACAGGATACCATAGAAGAGTTCAGCTAGAAAGGCAGACAAACTGAAAAAGCCGCACTAGGGCTACTGAGATAGTGTGAAATCCCTGGAGATGCAGAATTGGGGAGTTTACACCCCCTTATAGGCTCTTTTCCACGAATCCATCAGGTAGACAGAAAAAAAGATCACAAAGAGCCCCCCTAAGTGTTCATTTTGGTGCAGACTTGGGCCTGGTAATAGCAATGTAGACAAGAAACTCTATACTCCTGCTGTTTAACAGGTATTTTTGCAGTGAAGGGATGTCCCTCTTTTTTCACTATGGAATGAAATCCTTAATAATGGGGAAAATGGCAACACTGTTGGCCTTAAGATATTGGTGAATACTCATTACAGCAGGAAAAGGAAGACTAAACCCAATTAGGGAAGGAAATACTGAAGGTAGGGAAGGACCAGGAGAAGAAGAAAGGCTACACTGCCTAGACTGTGGAATCAGTGCTAGCCCAAGACTGAGACTTCATCAGAACCCCAGCAGACTGAAACTTAATCCCACCCCTGGTTCCAACCAAACCTCTCAGCCAAGCTAATAAGCTTCAAATACCAAGTGGTGGGGGAGAGACAGGAGGGGAACAAGAGCTTGCAAAGATGCACTTTACGAGGAACACACAAAGAAAAACTTACATATCTTTTAAAAAGAAACATGTTCTGGTAAAGTACCTTCCACCCTAGACACAGGCTATCTCTATAGGAATGTGAAAGCTGAGGTGCCTTAAGAATAAACATAGATCCAACAATAAATAAAAAACTCAGTGCAACTGCTAACCTGATTAATACGAATTCCTGCATGAAAATCCTAGCAGAAGGAAAGGTGTGCCCATTTTCAGTCATTAAAACAAACAAATAAACAAACAAACAAACAAAAAACACAACTAAATCTCTATTGCCCTATACAAAACTTAGATGTTCCAGTAAATGATTTCCTGATGGTCAGTGGGGCTAAGGGACTATTGGTATTAAAAAAAAAAAAAATGTATAATAAATACCACAAATTAAGAGTAGTTACAAAGAAGCTATTTTGTGAAGGGTTTTCATCTTTGTCATCTAGAAAATATTAACACTTCTGGGGAAAAATTAATCTGGTCAATGATTCAGATTTGGAGGAGGAAATTATTTTATTTTATATATGCTGACATTGAGATAAGGCATCCACGTGAATGACTTTTAAAGAGATGGGAATGAAAGACTGAAGTGGAGATGATAAGCCTTTGATATGTGAAATCATGATTTCCGATGTGTCTAGGTATTAGATTTGGTTTCAACCTAGTTTCCACCCCCACAAAAACTGCAGACATTTTATTTTACACAAGCACAACCTCCAAAAAATGCCTTGAGATTGGAAAAAATCTGACATTCCTTGTATGTTTCTTACTTTGAATTGTTTTTCCTTCCGCAAGTGGGTGATAGGGTCCACCATCCAAATATCTGCCCAGCTAGGGGAGTTTTCCTTTATAGTTCTCTGCCTGGGCAAGCTCCAAATGGATGCAATCTGTTTTTCTTCCTCCCTCCCTCGTTCCCTCCCTCCCTTCCTTTTTCCTTCCTTCCTTCCTTCCTTCCTTCCTTCCTTCCCCTTTTTCTTTCTGTCTTTTTTACATTCTTAGTGGACCTGTTAAAAAATCTTACATTTTTCTTCTCTATATGCTGGTCATGGGGACATCTATGTTACCATAGATCTGACCTGGCTGAGAGACAGCTGTCAATACAACTGCTGGAGAAATGGGCTAGGTTTCTAGGCCACCTTGCAGCTTACATTACCCCACCAACATTTTGTGTCATCTAGGGTATGAGTCAAATTTACATCCTAACCATGGGACACACTGCCTCCAGAACCCAGAAAAGCCTGACAGGCATTGTAATTACACCTAAGCGGTGAAAAGAATCAGATGCAATAATTCATCTTTTACATTTTTAGTAAAGCCTCTGTAACCCTCAGAGTACTGGACCCCTAAAACCACTGAAGTGGCGGGCCCCTGAAATTTTGTAATATTTTTTTCCTCTCTTTCAAAGGCGTTTGCATTACCAAGGCCTCCACTGTATTGTCACTTTTTGATAGCCTGATTAATATGACAACATTGATATAATGCAACAAGGTGATATTCCACAGATGGCCCAGATGCCAATCCCCTTTGAACTATATACTACAGCAGACGCTAGTGGCAAGTTAACACAGCACAGATTAAAAAAATGTATCTTACATGCCTGAGGTTATAGTAATGTGAGTTAGCAAAGACAGAACAACTGGACAGCAGCTGCAATGGGGAACAATCTGATTGTTTTGTGGTAGTTTGCTGATGCCCTTCAGGATCTATCAGGATTTTTTCAGTAACAGACTAGTGAATTAAGTAGAGGAGATAGGTCCCACCATCCTGCACCCTTTCAGTTTCTTTTCTTATGATTTAATCTTTACCTTTTCATCTTTTTCTGCCTTCTGATGTGGGAGGTTGGAGTCTTTCTATATTTTGCCAAGGAGATGTTCTGGCTTTGAAACTTAACTTTTAATAGATGATTATTTAGTCTTTGTCTTTTCCCCAAAGCATTGATTTCCTAAGTATACAATGCCATATAATTGTCGTATCTTGCTTATTTCTCAAATGCTTGATATCTTTTACTCTCGGGGGAATTTCTTTCCACTGGTATATTTTCCAGATCACCACTAGTGAAAGTTTAATAAACACACCACAATTTCATTTTCTACCTATCATCACTGGTGAGGATTTTATTGCCAGCTAGGCATTGGATAAACCACTACAAAATCACATTCTAGAGTCTGTTTTCTAACTGCTTTCTTATGACCTTGAACTAATAGTCACAGATCTGGTTTCTCTTGAAGCAATCTTTGAGAGATTTGAGGTCAAAAACATTAAGAGAGTAAAATAATGGGCAGAGTAAGGTGAACTACAATGCAGTTGAAAAAAGATCTTAGCTTATTTGATGGGGAGTTCTGGAGGTGAGATAGCCCTTCAGCCTTGTCTCTAATTTGGGTGAGGAGCCAATCCATTTATATCCACATCAACAAATCACTGGACATTTCTAGAAGGGGACATAAGCTTAGGGAAGGTGGCCTCTTCAAGCAAAGGAAATCCCCAGCAAGAGACTCAGTTGAGAGCTATCAGCCACTGATACTCCCAACAACTGGGGAATGAGTGCCTCAATCCTGGAAGAAGGGGACCCGAGTGTCTCACCTATTAGACATTAAACAATGTGTAGTCCTTCTTACTTTATACTGTTGCAGGACTTCTAGGCAATTATCATGAAAAGTAAAGATTTATTGAGGCAGGAGACACAAGGCACTATATATACCTGATCCAACAAATGTGTCTTTCATATATTTCAGAAAAAGTGATGAAGTTTGATGGTGAATATATAAGCTGTGGAAGGATGATTGGTCTTAAAAGGTTTAGAATACAATGTAAGATATAACACAGAGGTCTGTGTTTTATATTATGTTATTTCCCTATAGTGTTATGTTTTTATGTCAGTAATCTATAACATGGTTTTAGCACAGAGAATACATATACATAATATATATATTATATATATATATATATATATATAATTTTTAATAATTTACCTAATCAGGGAGCACCTGGGTGGCTCAAATGGTTGAGCGTCTGCCTTCTGCTCAGGTTGTGGTCCCGGGGTCCTGGGATTGAGTCCCACATCAGGCTCCTGACTCAGCGGGGAGCCTGCTTCTCCCTCTCCCTCTGCCTCTCCCCGTGCTCATGTACTCTCTCTCTCTGTCTCAAATGAATAAATAAAATCTTTAAAAAAAATATATAATAATAATAATAATTTACCTAATCATTAGCCTCAGTCACAACTTTTTACAGTTCACTGTTTACCCTTCTTAAATTACATCATCCAACATGATTCCCTTGAAAATACTTTCAATTCTTTGTTTTAATTTCCATCCACTTTTTCTCCTACTCACCTGCATAAATTCAACTATTTACCTTTACATTTTATGCACTTGAGCAATTGGACATTATCAATAACAACAACAAAAATAACAGAAAAGGTTTTCTTCATTTAAATTTTGTGATCTTAAATGTAAATAGCCACTATCATTGCCATGAAATTCTTCCATTTAGCTATTTTTCCCCCTAGGAAGAAATATTTTCCTTCTGCTCTTTCCTTGGATCTCCCTTATCTGTTAAGAAACTAGAAGCCATGAGATGTAAAATCTCTACTATTTCTACCACTAAATCTATAGCTTCCTGTGTATATCTGCTTCTTCACTTTCCTTTAAATTATCGAGTGTCTGTGTTCCTGTATGTAATAGGCCATCTCTTAGGTATTTGCTTTCAATTCTACCACCTCTCACCTGCTCAAAGACATTTTCTCTTGTGTTATAATCTTTCCGTTTTATATCATTAACTGCATATTTTCTACTAGATCTTTCCTCTCTGAATAAAAATATTTTATAGAATTTGACACTTTTTAATCAGGAATGAAAAGAACAAGAGTAAAAAAGGAAGGAAGCAAAGAGGAAGTGCAATGCCACTTTAATTTGACAGGACTGTATTTATTTTTTAAAAATTCCCCACACTTGTTTTCATTTCTTCATCTACTCTTTATAGTCTAACCAGTCTGATCTGGTTTCTGCCTCTATGCCTCTATTGAAATTGATGCTGCTAAATCAACAACCACTTCTGCATTAGCAAAACTGACACTTTTTTCTTCTTCAAAGTCTCAGCAGCATTTGTCAGAGTTGACTACACACTATTTCTTGGAACAATCTGCTGCTTTACCTAATAACTAATGAAAATTTCATGTTTTACATTATTTTTGTTGAAACATAGATGGAAACCTTATGTGCCTGTTGGTACTAGTATAGAGAATATTTGCTGTCATTTTGAAGAAATCTGAGGAACCATGAGATAAAGCAATGCAAACCTGTTTTTGGATTTAATTCAATCAAACATTTACAAAGAAAATGTTTTGTGTTGGGCACCATTTTTTGTTGCTAGGTATGGAGAGATGACCTGCCTCCTGTCTGTGCTTACAGGGTTTGCAGACTAAAAGTGAGTATCATCTATGGTTCAGTCAGGAGACAGACACTACACAGTAATTTAGACAGAGGATATTTATTATGAGGACTTTTTAATCATAACTGGAGAGAGATAATAAATATGGAAAGAAAACTCAAAAAAAAAAAAAATATGCCTAGGGCTAAGGCAGAGTACTTTACGAAGGATGAACATAAAAAGTGCGCCCCCTTCCAAAGGTTCTAATTCATTGTAAAAGGTGGAGTTAAAGTCCTTTAGATGTCATATAAGTTTCCTAGGCTACATGGCTGGAGCTGATCCACAGTTGTCTACCAAGCACAGTCATCTGGGGTACACACAAGCCAAGGCTATTGGACAGGAATACACAGAAAGCCAGGGCAGTGAGCACCTGCTTACCAGGTCTATATGGCCAGAGGAGACAACCTTCCAGGTTGTGGTGGGGCTGAGTCTAGAGGGCAGGTACTCAGAGGGATTTGGAGCTTTAGGAGCCTACTATGCAATAAGACAGTGAAAGGTCTAGGACATGTGGTAGATGCCTTGGGAAGACCATTACTAGGTGGTCACTGGGCCAGGACAAGACAGAGAACACAAAGGGGTTCACTATATTTAATCCAACAGGTGTATCATTCATACATTTCAAATGACTGCACAATTATGCCTGGTACAGAGCATCACTGGAATATTTTCATGCATAAGGCTGTACAGCAGGAGTGAGACCAAAAAAAAAAAAAAAAAAAGAAGCAGCAGCAGCAGCACACAGGAGCCAAAAGCAATTCCCCTTCCTACTTTGAACCAGTAAAATGTAATATAGTCCTTACAGCAATGCAGAAATGTCCATCATTGCAGAACAGGAAATGAAGAGAAGATTTGTAACATTGTGACAATAAATTGATAACTGACACTGGAAATAGTCAATTACATTATTATGAGTAGCTAATAAGATAGTCTTTGCAGCTACATTTATCCCAAATTTTATTCCATTCTCACTTTCTTCATTTTTCCATTTCAAGTTATGGTTGCACCATCAACCATATAACTGGAACCATAGAACTTTGCTTTTTTAAATTAGTTTATTTATTTGAGAGAGAGAAAGAGAGCATGAGCAGGGGAGGAGCAGAGGGAGAGAATCATCAAGCAGATCCCTGCTGAGCATGGAGCCTGACACAGGCTCGACCTCATGACCCATGAGATCATGACCTGAGCTGAAACCAAGAGTCAGAGGATTAACCGACTGAGCCACAGGTTTATAAATTTTAATGTTTTTACACTCTAGGGATTTCTATTACTTGATTGTAAGATCAACTGCTAATTTAAAATAATACAATTTACTATCTAATCTTACATTTTTAAGTGCTTTGAGGAGAGATTATAAATTATATCACCTGCTGTATTTCCATGACTGCATGTTTATAATGGTTTATGTCATGGAATTTTGAATTCTGATCTGTATGCCTTTTTGTTAGTTGATGTGCTTCCTCTACATGATTATTCATTTTATAATTATAAAACATGCTATATTACCTAATTTTTGGAATTCTTGAAGAGACATGACAGTTACCTTAGGGCATGAAGAACAAATTGGCTTGTAAAATATTACATTATAAGATTTTTTTTTCTCTCAGAACTTTGAAGACGTTTTCTATTGCTATCTGATAGTGACTATTGCTGTAACAACAAGTTCTAATTTGTAACCTATGTTTCTCTCAGGACTATTTTTTTTTTCTTTAAGTTTAGAACTGTATATTAATATTTAATCAGGCAGTTCATTTTTTGACCAACTACTTCAGTACTAAGGTATGCTTGGTTTTATGCTTTGTTGGTTAAGATTTGTAGAGAGCTAATCATGGAAAAAACTGGATAAAGAAAGGAAGAAAGAGACAAAAGTAGTGGAAACAAAATGTGTTATCCCTAAAACCTCAATATTCTAGAGAAAAGGGGGTGTGTTTAAAAAATTAATGGAAATGCTATGGCCCATGGTTTACCTTCGTGCTTTTAGAGAACCCTTGAAGAAAATGACCATATAAACTGCTGCCACAATAACCTGGAGAATCATGGCTCAAATGGAATATTATCAGATGTGTGGAGCTTTTGTAAGTAGTCCTTGAATCCCATTTGGTAAGGACAAAATCGAGACTTTCCTTCATGATCCAAAATACTACTAGAAAACACTTGACCTGAAAAACAATAGATATTACATGGGGATGGACTTGATGAAGGCTAAGATGTGTATCTTAGATTAGGAGACAGATGTAGGACAATAGCCAATAATTATTGCTTTAGCAAAAGTAATAGTCAAGGTGAAGGCTTGATCCAGAAATTATCACAATGACCTGAATACTTCTAAACTCCCAAGCAAATCTCAGTGATTTTTATTTATTTTTAATTTTAATTTTAACTTAATTTAATTTAATTTTTATTTTTATTGAACTTGACAAGTTTTGGTATTAAGGTTACACTAGTCTTAGTAAGTTAATTAGATGATTCACCATCATTTCTTTGTCTTTTTACTATAACTTGCTTTTAAAAAAATAATCTGTTCTTTCTTTGAAACTTCTTAATGCTCCTTTGAAACTTTTTAGTCTAAATTTTGACTTCTCTGTTTTGTTGGCGGTAATATTTTAACACTGTTTATGGTCACATTTTTTTGTATGGCTATTTTTTACATTTTAATATTTTCAAATAAAACCATCCATTAACTTTCCATTTTATTGGTCTCTTAAATTTTTTACTAAGATCTTTGCCCACAAGTAATAAGAACATAGTTCTATATATTTCTTTTAAAATATTAGAATTTTCTTTATCTTTTAAACAATGTAAAGGTATTTCTTGCATGGGGGTTCTGTATTAATGAGTAAACCATCAGAATCTTTTGAAGAGTTCACCATTTGTAATCCATAAATCATTCTGCAATTACAGTGTTTTTGCCAGATAAGACAATATATTTTAGTGTTCATTACTCAATAATAACCACTTTTACTACTGTAAATTTAATTAACAAATTATATTAACTCTTCTTATGGTCTAACTTGGAAGAACACTTCTACTCAGAACTTTAGTTGACAAACTAATATACAAAATATGATTATGATAGCATTTTATAAATTGCATCTACATTCAATACTGTTCCATTGACAATACCCAAGTAAGATGATTGTTAAAATTTTTGTAATGTTGCGCCCATGTATTTGTATCTTTATAAAGAGAAATAAAATTATACTGATTGAAGACTTATGTCATATACCTTATCGATTAGTGTTTGATCAAAGAAATGGAAAAAGCATGAATGATAGAAAAAGTAATTTTTTTTTTTTTTTTAAAGATTTTATTTATTTATTTGAGAGAGAGAGAATGAGAAACAGAGAGCACGAGAGGGAGGAGGGTCAGAGGGAGAAGCAGACTCCCCACTGAGCAGGGAGCCCGATGCGGGACTCGATCCCGGGACTCCAGGATCATGACCTGAGCCGAAGGCAGTCGCTTAACCGACTGAGCCACCCAGGCGCCCCTAGAAAAAGTAATTTATTGATATAGATATTGATCTGACATAAGTGATTTATTGTAAGGATTAGAACTTAAAGCAATTTAGGAACTGATAGAAAAACCTATGTAAGGCTGTTTCATCTGCAACTAGTAGGAGACCAATGTCTCTATAGATCAGAGTAGCTGGAAGTCAGGAAGAAAAGCTAGACATTGATGGGCAAAAGCTAGGGCAAACTAGTCCACATAATTGATAATAAAATAACATAGACTGTCTGTAACATAGACTGACTCTGACCAGGAGCTGAGATAGTCAATCGTTTGCTTATTGATTTTATTGTTGGTCTAGTATTCTTTCTACTCTGCATTATTTTTAAATTGCATAATCTTAAATTCTTTTTATCTAATAATGGGCATAAAGCATAATTTATTCAACTATTGGTAAATCATATCTAGATTCGGTTTTTGGATGTCATTGAGTGATAGTAAACATACAAATAAAACAAAATTGATATGCCTATTATTTTAAATTATGTAATATTGGTTATTTTCTAAATGGAATGCACTAAAGTGAAAGAGATGATAAATCACTCAAAATAACCAATAATGAAGATTATCTTTTAATTTGCCTAAATTGATGGTAGTTTTAGAACAAAGGGAAGTATAATTGTGATTATTTTACAAATAACTAAAGGGAATATATGACCCATTTCAGAAGACAAATTATTGAAAACAAAGCAAAAACACAGCATGACACTTATCTTTTTAGCTCTAATAATTTTTTTCATCTATAATGAAATCCTTGACCTCACTTTCCAATGGTTTATTTTTTCTCTTTGGTAAGAAAGTAAAATAAGAACTTTATACAACACACTTGTAAACTTGGAAATAATAACATATAGTGATAAATTATGTAACAGTATCATATACAGGTATTTGATTTTGATTGATTTTTTTTTTGCATCATGACACACAGAATTGGATATTATATTTGAGCTAATTTTTCTTGTTTCATTTTTACCTACAAATGAAATACTTGGAATTTGAAGAAATTGCAGAATTTTGCTACCATTAGATGACTTGAGAGATATGAAATATCAGAACATGTCCTGTGGTACAAGATATCACTACCAGAAGATAATAACTGATATGAAGTCAGGGTAATGCCACAGAATATTTGACTATAATGAGTATTATACTTAAGGTTTAAGCAGTTATTTGATAAGAATATATCGGGTTCCTACTATGGAACATAAATGTGAAAGACATAGTCTTCCTATAAATGTTCAGCTCTAGGGGTATAGTTTTCTATATTCTGCTCTACGTTCCTGGAGTTAGGACTATTAACAGGACTTCCTGGTACCCATATTTACCTTACTTCCCCTTAGAGAATGTTAATAAGAAGTATCAAATTCTATCAGTATCATATATCCCTGGTATTCTAGTGTGCAGGTTGGTGCCACCATCAAATACTTGATATATGCATTGTTGTGATTCTTAGCATACCCTCATTTATTTTAAAAAATTATCTACATCAGGAAAGAGATGAAATTTGAGGGATGATAGTGAATTTTAAAGAGTTTAATCAAGTCCTATTTCAAACTGCAGCTGTTGTTGCAGATGTGGTTCTTGCTGGAATAAATCAGTGTGGATGCTGCATCAAGGGAGGCTTTTGCTCCACTGCTTGAAGAGAAAATATTTTTAAATGGTGGTTTTACGTAGAAAACATGATATTGCCCTGATATGAAAATATCAACATTAATATCATATCAACACTAATCCTCTTGCTCAGTGCTCCAATTTAATTACACCAACTTTGAGAAGTTCACAATCTCAGAGGGCATCATGTTGATTCACTGTACTGAGGAGGTCCTTCTGATAAAACCTGCAGTTACTTTAGATGCCTTGTATAGAAACAAGCTTAACGAAGAATGGGAGATAATTATGATCAATACGCATCTTACTTAAATTTCTGATGATCCACTGGGATATATGTTGATAGAGCACTAAAAGTGTAGAAAAAGTCCCATTTTTGGTGGCTTATGCCAAAGCAAAAATTGAACTAGACAAAGTTAAGAAAGACTTTATTCACGCAAGGTGATTGCAATAAGGAGAGGCCAGAACTCAGTCAGATCTTAGCTCTGCTAAAACAAAAGTCAGGAGGACTTTTAAGAGATGAGATGAGCTAGTGGAAAAGGACAGAAGACATTGATTGCAGGGAGGATGGTCAATGGGAGGTGTTTAGTACATTGAGTTTTTTCCTTAGTTTGCAAATGTTTGTCTCTATGATTAGGCCATCTGTGTTTGTGAATTGCCCCCCACTAAAGGTAGTCTTCTATCCTACCACAGAATTGTACATGTTTACAGTTCGAAAGGATGGCTCAGGTCCTTGAGAAAGACATTCCTGGGTCACAAAACTGGTGAGATTTTTTAAAAAAATATTTAAATCTCAAAAAAATAAAATCTCAAAGGGGCAGAGAAATAATTCATAATTATAAGTTTTCTAAAGTAAATTCTCTAAGAAAAGTGAGCTCAGAGCCCAGAGTCAGGAAAGAGTCTATCTAAAGTTTAGTCAAGCTGAGGGAAATGCTAAAGTGACCATGGTCACTTACTTTTGATTTTGAAGGTAATGCAGTTAGTTAGTTGAACTATTTCTTGGATAGCCTAAATGACTGAATGTCATAATGGGAACTAGAATAAGATGGCTACTCTAGCTTTTCTGACTGCATTGGTTAACAACTCTCCCTCTTTATGATATGAGAGATGCAACAGCACAGGAAAGATCTGTAACAAATGAGGATATTATATCTGTACCATGGCAATTCATGTGCTGGGACTCATAAGGTCCATAAATGTTATTGAGACAAATTATCCTTAGTTTGGAAATAATTTCTTCTTTCTCTCTTCTTTCTTTTTTTTTTTTTTTCTTTTTTTCTTCAGAAAATTTCCTGACTTGTTGCTTGACTCTGACAGTACTGAAAGACTTGCTGTGAGACATAAAGACATTCCCTGCTATAAGCTTCTCATTGTGAACTGGATTTTCAACTAGCTATCGAAAATTTAAAACGGAATCTCATAATCAAAATAAAATGGTGTATTTGAAATAAGATCAAAGTTGGTTCTGAAAGCATAATTAAGTTCCATGTGTGGTGTGTATGCGTATATAGTATGCAAATTCCTTTCATGGATAGCCATTGCCTCCCCGCATCATATTCATATAAGAATTTCCCTTTCTAGTTTTTTTGGATGAAAATCAGATACTACTGTTTGCTTTACAGTCTTAAATAAAAGTGGCAGTAAAGGACAGCGGAAAAATGAAAACTTCTCAATGACTAATTTGAAGGAGGCCAGATTGTTTAAGTTTAGTATCTATTCAGACTTATAGGCGCAGGACAGGGAATGGAAAGAAGTATATTTGGTATATGGGTCACAAGGGGTTTTTGAGATGTAGTAAGTAAAATGACATTGAAAGAAGGGCCCTGCTGTAAACTGAATGCTTGAGTTCCCCTAAAATTCATATGTTAAAACATAATCTCTACTGTGATGGTATTTGGATGTGGGGCTTTTGGGAAGTGATTAGAGCATGAGGACAGCGTCCTCATGAATGGGGTTAATGCTTTTATTAACCGGGCCTTAGAGAACTCCCTTGCCCCTTCTGCCATGTGAGGACACAACTAGAAGGTGGCCTTCTGTGAACCAGGAAGTGGGTTCTCACCACACCAAATCTTGGACTTCCTAGCCTCTAGAACTATGAACAATAAATTCCTGTGGTTTAAAATCTGCTCAGTCTATTGTATACTATTATAGCAGCCTGAATGTTCAAAGACTGGCCCCAAATAAGAGGGTTTTTCCCAGTGTAAATATTAGAGCGATCTTCCTGGTCTGGAGGTCAGGACAGTGCACTTACAACTCTTTCCTTAGCCACACTAGAGTCTGCAGGATGGGGTCATAAACAGTGTTCACAGAGCCAAAAATGGGAAATTATGATGGTATCAGCAAAATGAACTTTCCCCTTATCAAGGCTGCTGAGTGGTTAATTTACCAATATTACAATTACATTTCAGCTCCTAATAGCATATCTCAGGGAAGTCAGCCAGCTGCCTAGAGACAAGTTATCGACATTAGAACCAATGCATAATGGAGGAATTTATTCATCCTAGAGGCAGTATCCCAGGAGGCTGTTGAGAAGTTTCCATCTTTCAACTCCCTGGAGATGCCTTAATTACTTCCTATTTCCAAGCTTGATTTCAAATTCTGGGGCCAATCTGAGATATATGCAGTATTTTTCAAGTAAGCTTCCTTTCCAGATATATAAGAATTAATTACTGTTGTTTGCAACTAAATATCACTAATATTATACAATTTAGATGAAAAGAAGAGAATATATTTCAGATGTATTAAGACAAAAATATCAACAATATTTGACAGATTGATTACCTGTCACAATGGAGAAGGATAATAAAGATTAATGCTCAAGTTACTTGGCCACCAGAGGGACCATCGCTTCACTCACTGAGATCAGAAATAATGACTTTTCTTTCTTTCTCTCTCTTTTTTTTTTTTTTAAATAATCTGGGTGGTGTGACTACTAGAGAGTTCCTGAGACCTAGTTGGACAGGAGGTTCTATACGGGTTCTGGCTGTAAGCACCTCTTCAGGCTCTGCATCAGGAGTGTAGTGTGGGGAACCTAGAGTCCCAAGAAGATAGCCTGCCTGGTGGACACAGCCATGTCCACATAGGCCTATTGGGCCTGGATGCCTGAGGGCAGGTGTGCTGGAGAGAACTGTGTATGCCCCTGAGTGAGCACTTGGTATCCAGGCTTCCTGGAATAGGTCCCTGGGATCTGGGCCATGTAGGAATAGGCAGAGCCACAGTCAGGACGTTTGGGGGACATACCCTGTCATCAAGGTCCAGCCCAGGACCTGAAACAGAGGTGTCTCTGAAACAGAAACACCTCTTCCCCTGAAGCCAGATCTCTTGGGATCTCCAAAGCTAGTCCAGGTCTGACCAGGGCTACAGTGGATGAAAACCAGCTGGGAACCATGATTGCCAGACAGGCCCCAAGTTCTTTAAAGACAGCAGAGCTATATGGAGTCTGACTGTAACCATCTGTGCAGCCTCATCAGCGATGCTGTGCGGAACTGCTGGCCCCAGGCTGATGACCTGGTTGGCAAGAGCAGGCCCTTTCCTCACAGACCTAAAGGGCCTGGTGTCTGCTGGTAGGTGGGTGCACTAGAGTGAAGTTCACATGTGCATGCTTAGGGACTTGGCATCCAGAGATCAGGTACAGAGAAAGGGTGAGCGTTTAATAACGATATAGCTACTTCTATTCTTCCTTCTAAAAATAATAATGACCATGATAACAAATGATAATAATTCACATTGATTGACCATTATGTGCTGGGCACTGGTCTTAATACTTACCAGTATTAATTAATTCAGTTCCCACAGAAGTCCAACATGATAGCAATAAATTTGTCCTTCCAAAGATAAGGAAATTGAGATACACAAAGGTTACTCAACATATATAAAGGTATACAACAGCAAGTGATGGAGCAAGAATATAAACCCAAACTGACTTCAGAGACCATACTCTGTTATTCTAATAAATCCAGTTTTAACATACTGAGATGTTGGTAGCTAGTTTATATTTGTTACACAGCTGTTTCTGCATGTCTGAAATTCAACAAACAGTTCTTCAGTAGATGTGTATTTTCGAAGTTTGTCCCAAATGTGAATGATTGAGTGAAGGAATACACACTATGCTTAAGAGTTTGAGATTTAGGGAAAGACTTTCTGAGGTCAAGTAGGGACAAATACAAATTGTTTACTAAATCTGAGGGCATGGAATAAATACAGTATTTTATATTTGGTGGCTGTTAAACAAATAAGCAACTCTTCTGAGGAGATATTTTTCTTCAAGCTTACTGCAAAAAGTCAAAATGGATGATATTTCTATTGAAGCATAAAAAGAGGGAGAAAGAAATACTTTCTACATATGCTGAATTAAATGAAAAGCAGATATACAAGTTAGGATATGAATAATGATCTGTGTGCTTTTTTTTAATTAATCTTTTTATTTTGAGGTATAGATTCACCTGTAGTTGTGAGAAATTTACAGAGAAATCGTGTGATACTTTACACAGTTTTCCCAATAGTGACATCTTGTCAGATGATAGTGCATTACCGCAAGCCATGATATTGACATTGATACGGTTACACACAGAACATTTCCATCACTAAAAAGGTGCCTCACATGCCCTGTAAGCCACACCCACTTCTCTTCCACCCACACTACTCTCTTAACCCCTGGTAATCACTAATCTGTTCTCTGTGTGTATAATTCTGTCATTTCAACAATGTTATATAATCTGAAACATCAAGTATTTACTTTTCAATGTTGGCTTTTATTTTTTTTTCACTCAGCATGATTCTCTGGAGATTCAGCCTGGTTATTGTGTGCATCAATAGTTTGACATTTTTTTTATTGTTGAGTAGTATTCAATGACATAGGTATATTATAGTTGATTATTTATTTACCTGTTGAAGGACAATTAGGTTGTTTCCAGCTTTTGGCTATTTCAAAGAATGTTGCCATAAAAATTGATGCACAAGTTTTTGTGTGAACTTAAGTCTTAATTTCTCTGGGACAAATGTCCAGAAGTGCAAATGCTGGTTTGTATGGTAGTTGTATGTTCAGTTTTTCTTTCTTTTCCTTTTTTTTTAAGATAAACTGTCAAGCTCTTTTTCCAGAGTGGCTGCACTATTTTACAGTCCCATCATCAATATGAATGACCCAGTTAATTTTCTTTGCTAGCATTTCGTGTCATCACTATTTTTATTTATTTAAATAATTTTCTGTTGAAATCTTGACATTTTCATATTATGTTATGCGATTTGATTTTATTTGAAACTCCTTTTTTTTTTTTTTAATTGGCTTTTTCTGATACTGCTTTAGTAAGAGAAAGGGGAACTCTAGCCTGCTACTACCAAATAGTGGAGGTAGAAGTCCAGGTTCCCTAGTAGGCCTCTATTATCAAGCCAGTGAGAGTGTAATGTTATTACTACAGGGCAGGAGTAGGATTTTCCATTCCCCATGTGATCTCCACTGACATTGCAGAGAGCGTGGCCTCATTACTGCTGGGCAGTGGTGAATATCCTGACTGTCCACTTCCTCTTGAAGGCTTCTTATTCCACCACCCAGAGAGGAAAGAGGCACTACTGCCAATGGAGGTGGGATTCCAGGCTCCCCGTATAATCCACCGATTTCAGGGATGAAAGTCCTGGCTCCCTACTTGTCTTTTTGGACACTTATCTGCGGAATATTAGTCCTCTTTTTTTTTTTTAAGATTTTTTTATTTATTCATTTAAGACACAGAGATACAAAGAGAGAGAGAGAGAGAGCATGAGCAGGGAGAGAGGCAGAGTGAGAGGGAGAAGCAGGCTGAGCCACGAGCCTGATGCGGGGCTCGATCACAGGGCTCTGGGATCATGACCTGAGCCAAAGGCAGACGCCTAACCATCTGAACCATCCAGGTGCTCCAGTATTAGTCCTCTTCGTCTTTGTACTGAAAGGGTAGAGATTTAGGATCTTGATTCAGTTCTTGCTTGTGTGGTTAGCGACGAGGCCTGTTTTTTTGTTTGTTTGTTTTTTGTTTGTTTGTTGTTTTTTTTTTTCCTGTAGCATTGGGCAGAAATAGAGCAATGACTGTTCAAAAGTCTTCTGTCTTTTCCTATTCCTTTGTCTAGAGAGAGCCGATGTTTGTTGTTACTTTTTGCCTTTGTCCATTGGCTTTTCTGGGTTGTCAGGTGTTTCAACTATTTAGTCTTAGAAAACTGAAACTAAAATAAAGCCAATGGAACTTACCACCATGAGATTCCTCAGGTCCCAGTTTCCCTCGCTGATCTGCCTTCTCTCTACTCCTTAGATTTTTTTTTTAAGATTTTATTTATTTATTTATTTGAGGGAAGGAGAGAGAGGGAGAACAGGAGCAGGAGAGTGGCAGAGGGAGAGGGAGAAGCAGACTCCCCACTGAGCACAGAGTCCAACGAGGGGCTCCACCCCGGGACCCTGGGATCCTGACCTGAGCAGAAGGCAGCCACTTAGCTAACTGAGCCACCCGGGTGTCCCTCAACTTTTCAGAATCTTCTTATGCCTGTTTTATATATAATGTCTGGGATATTTAGTTGTACTTAGTGGGGAGAATAGGGAAAACTATAGAAGCAGAGGTTTATAGTTCTTTAATATGTGACAAAGATAGTAGCCTACTTTTTCAAAAAGTAACAAATGAAAGAAAAGAGAAGCATGATGAGCAATGTGAAGAGGGCCCAAAATGGGAAGTTCTGAAATAGAATTGGGATAACCTTTGATGAGTGTCTCATTTAAATGGTATATTATTTTAAAATAAGCCTTGGGCTCTTTAGAAAACTTTGTTTCTCTTAGTTATATAATTTTATGGCTTGTAATTTCAGCCTAGAAAAAGCAAATGGTATTTTCTTATCTAAGTCTTGAGAAATTGCTTTCTTTTTTAAAATTTTAATATATTTTAGCCTCAAATATATTTATCTTATTGTTAGATAATGAAATGATTATGTACTTGTCCTTGTTCTTAAGAATGACTTGTAATAGATAAATGTATTTTTTTTCAGATTAATAACAAGTGAACCTTGTAGGAGGTCACATACAGATATGAGTATGACCTTGTCTTCAAAATATTGTAAACACTCAATTATTTCTGAAATTTTTATAATATTGACATATTTTCTTAGATATTGGGAGCAAATACCTCAAGAAAAAAGTTATGAAAACAAATATAATCCTTTAGTGAAAATGCAAATTATCTTTCTTTCACCTTCTGATAATATCATTAAATGTTAGTATTGGTTTCATTTTGTCATATATATAAAGCAGAGTTTAATTGAGAAGTAATTGAAAAAATAATAGAGTATCCATGACATATTTATGAGGTTTTTTTCTTTTACTTTTACTTGTGACATCATACAATGTATCAATGCTGTCAACTATTTTCAGGAAGATAGTAAGATTTCCTAAGAAACTGAAATTGAGGTTGGTATTTTCCCTTACTTTATTCCTGCTAGAGATAAGGGTGGTCAGAACTATTTAAAGCTGTTCAGTACCTATAATAGATGGTACAACTGGGGTACCACTGATGGAAGAAGGAACTTCTCTAAGAAGAGCTCTTCGCAGGAAGAGCTGAGAGGTTTATAAACAAGCCAAAATTAGGACAAGCCATTTTACAATTCATTAACAAAGATGCAGGTGCTTTACTTCTTAAGAATAAATCTGATACAGATATACAGTAATTACTAACACTTATATAGTATTCGTTAAAATTATATGATATTTATTTCTAAATTCCAACAAATTAGAATATTAGGAATATTATGTCGATGCCCTTTGAACAAATTACATTTATAAAATTATAAATATAAATATAGGCATTTAAATTTTAATTTATAAAATATAATTTGTAAGATTATAAATAAATAAATGCACACACATACATACACAGTTGTAAACAAGAATTCACAGTTTTCCACCAGAAAGGTAACTTCAGGCAGGGCAAGGTATAATCAGTTTTCTCAAACCACATAAAGTAACCAAGTATTTTATTGGGAACCAAGTGTTCTAATACTCGTTCTTAAAGTTTTATCGTGTTTTTATAATGAAGTCAAATAGAATAAAATAGGCGTTTAAGATAAGTGGTTTATGGACATAATAACTTTATTCATTTTTAATGTCAAATTTATTCAAAAGACTACTTTGAAAATCCTAAAGAAAAACAGATGTTTCCATGCTCTATGCAACAAGAACATTAATTTAGATCCTGTGTTTTGGGACTATGAATTAATGTCTAGCAGCGCAAGCTTTATAAAAATGAAGAGTGTAATATCCAGCGAAGACAAAATCACCTACTTTTAATGAAACACCATTCATGAAAATTTCCTCCAAATTATGGCTTTATTACTTATAGGATGTTCTCTAAATTATATAGACTACCAGTACCCAACTTGTTTTTACTCAATAAAATCGAAGTACTGTTAATGCAGCACAAAGTAAATATAGATAGAGTAGCGTACAAATATTTTAGAGTGAATATTAAAAACAATTTAATATTTTGGGACACCTGGGTGGCCCAGTCAGTTAAGTGTCTGCCTTCAGCTCAGGTCATGATCCCAGGTTCCTGGGATCGGGTCCCACATCAGTCTCCTTGCTCAATGGGGAATCTGCTTCTCCGCCTGCAGCTCCCCTTGCTTGTGCTCTCTCTCTCTCTCTGACAAATAAATAAATAAAATCTTTAAAAAAACACAATTTAACATTTTAAACTTTTGTTTATGTTTGTATGGTGAAACTTAAAACCTTAACTAAACCATTTAAGAATAATCTTATTCTAAAAGTAGGACACCTATTTAGAAAATGATCATTTCTGTAAGAAACCAATATTTTGTTTAGTCCACATTAAAAAAAAAGCATTGATTACTATAAGGATAACTTGTGGATTTTTAACATATATAAATTTATAAATTCCAGAGTAATAGTTTTAGATGACATAATGAAATGTAATACTGGATCTTCTAAGTTGATTACACAGACAATTTTTATGGTAAACTTTACAAACCAGAACTAAATTCATATGACCAAAATGTAGTGATGGGAAATGGATTTATCTTCCTATCTCAAAAAGCTAAATAGAAATCACACAGATAAAATATATGTCAGCCATTTTTAGGATATTGAATATCAGATAATGAGAACAGTGATTCCTGAGAGATGGGAAACAAAAGAACCAAACCCTACAATTATCCCAGCTTACCTCCTGGAGAAAGCTTTTAGCTGTAACTTAGGAAGAAGGACACAGGTGGAGCTCAGATTTGTCCTTGAAGTGAACAAATAGAACAGGGAGTCTGAAGACAGGAGGAAGCTGTAACTCAATTTTCTGAAATTAAACAAGAGAAAATACTTAATATCTATGGACAGAATATCAAACATGAGGGAGGTAAAAGGGAGTGAGGGAGAGAAAAAGAAGGAGACAGAATATGAGAGCATCCAGAACTTGAGAACATGAGAGAGAATCCACACACTCTGGAGGTCTGAAAATGGACCCCTGTGATTTCTACCTGCCTATGATATGAAGGAGAGGAAACTACATGAGAATGGGGAAGGAGCCATCCAAAAAGACTGCAAGGAACAATGCACCAGAATTTTACAGTAAAGGGAATAGTTCCTTTTCTATCAGTTGAAGTGAAAAACCTCATAATTCATAAGGCTATTGGATAGAGAATGCTTTTGTATCTATGCTGGTGTGGAATTAGCCTGAAATTAAATGCTGTTCTGGTCCTGCCTAATAAAGTTTATCCACAAGACCTCAACACAATCAAACTGTTCCCAAGTAAATTATCTGTGTCCTAGATCAAAGCCCAAAAATGTTGATAGGAATGCAAAAGAATTCACTGCACAAAAAGGTAAAATTTGCAAGGTAAAAATTTACCAAGCAAACAAAGGAGAGGGAAGACAGGGTATATACTCGAAGGAGGAAATTTCATCAATTGAGTCAGACCCAGAAATGTTGTAGGTACCAGAATTAATAGACAATAATTGTCATGAATCTAAAGGAAAGATTATACATGTCAAATAAGGATAGTAAATATTTAAAAGAGACCCAAATGGAAATTTTATATATGAAAATAATAATATCTATGATAAAAATGCACTGATAGCATCAACAGCTTATTAGACATCATAGAAGAATAGATATGTGATCTGGAAGACAAAAGTTTTCTGAAATTAAACAAGACAAAATGCTTAAAATATTTTGTTTTATTTTAAATAACATCATCAGAGACCTATGGAACAATTTCTAAAGGCCTAATATATGTGTAATGGATATTCATCGTAAAAGGGAAGCATGAGAAATATTTGAAGAAAAAAAAATTAATGAAAACATAAGTCTTCATATAATGAAACTCAGCAAATCTCAGACACAAGAAACTTGAGGAAAACTATACCAACACTCATTATAATCAAATTACTTAAAATCAGTGATAAAGGAAAAATCGTAAAGCAGCCAGAGAAAAAAGACTCATTATCCACAAAGGAACAAAGATTAAAATGGCAGATTTCTTGCCAAAAAAAAAAAAGCCAGACGACCGTAGAGCACCATATTTAAAGCAATACAAAGGTAAGTGGGTAGAAACTATTAAACCAAAATTCAATACCTGTCACAAATATATTTTAAAAATAAAGCTTAAATAAATATATTTTTCAGTTATACAAAGATGAAAGAATTAACTGCCAAGAGACTTACACTATAACAAATGTTAAAGAAAATCCTCCCATCAAAGGAAAAAGGCAACTTTTTGCAAACCTGTATACGCAAAAAGGAAAGAAGAGCAATGGGAATGGTCACTGTGTGGGTATAAATATAACATGTTTATCTTACTATCTAAATCTTTGTATATTTGCATGATGGCAATAAAGAAAGCCAGAAAAACGAGAAGGAAGTATATATTGTTGTAAGTTTACTTTTTTGTAACACACGTGAAACACTGTGATATCATTGAATTTAAACTGTGAAAAGTTAGAGAATTAAAAAAGTTAAAGAATGATAGTATAGGTTAATTTTACCTTGTTGAAAGTTGAATATATTTCTACTTTTATAAATTTAAAATATTTGTACTAGCACAGCTCAGGACATTTTGGAGAGAAAAACCTGAATTTAAACTAGAGGTCAGAAAAAATAGAATGCTGTGAATTACATACATACAAAAGTCACTGGACTTTTAAAAATTATACCATTTCCTAGATATTTATGGTAGCTAGAGTGATATAAATAGATCCCAAGGACAGTTATTTTGAAGATCTTTGTATAGAACAATTTTAGATCAAGAGATAATTGTGAAGAAAATTATTATAAATGACAGAGCACATAAAACAATATGAAATGAATATGAAAGCCTTAGGATTTTGTTTGTCATTTGTTTTGGTCAGTCTGGCTCCATCTGGAATTGATATTCTTGGTTTTGTCGTCTTGGGTATTTCAGACACAACAAAGTACTTATGAAAATATTCTAAACACGTCATATTTTTTTTTCTTTTTCTCGTCCATTTTGGATATTTAGGAGTCTTTTTTTTTGGCCCACCAAAACTATGATTACATGTCTCATCCTTGATTTGTCAAAAAACAGTAATCTAATGTGTTCCTATCATCATCATGTTGTATAAATAATGAGTTCACCATTTGTGTAGCACGTATAATGTTCCAGTCAAGTACTAAACATTTTTACATGAAGTAACTGCTCAAACGCTACTACAATCCTAAGTTTTGTATAAGGGAACTGACACAAGTCTTTGAGTAAGTTGTTCAAGGCCATATACCTTTTACATGTAGAGCTAGGATTTGGACTGTGTTTGGCCCAAAAGTTTGTGCTGTTAATAACAAAGCTCTGCTGGGTCTATCTGCTGGGTCTATAGCTAAATTCAAAACCAACAATGCCAAAACTATTGCCTGGTGTTTAATAACTGTTAAGTAAATATTTGCCAAGGGGATAGAAAGTGAGAAAGGAGAGAAAAATAAATAGGTGGAAAGAAAGGAGAACTGTATTAAAGCCAAGAAAAGGGCAGTTTTCTTTAGTCACACATTGTTTTCTCTAATTTCCTTGTACTGAGAGATTTAACATTAGTTTAAAAATAATCCTATAGAGTGATCTATTTTTCTGAAAACTGCACTTCAGTTAACAGTATATTTCAATGTATAGTATATATTAGTTCTGACTGTGAGTAGCACAGACTCAAAATAACATTGACTTAAAGAAGAATTTTATCTCTTTCTGATTTAAAATTTAGAAGTAGCCCATCTATAACCTATTTAGAGATGCAGAGTTTTTCTGTCTTTTGGCTCGACTTTCAAGGATTTTATTCATAGTACAAAGCTTTCCTACCTCCAGAAATGTCAGCATTTAAGCTAGCAGAAAGAGGAGAGAAAAGGGAGAGCAGAAAGGAGGGAGGGATGGAGGGAGGGAGGGAGGAAGGAAAGAAGCTGTTTTTTTAAGGGTAGTGATAACTGTGAAATTGTCACAGGATACCTTTGCTTATTTCGTACTGACAAAAATTAGTTACATGCTCATATCTAGCCATAAGTACAAGGAAGTCTTGAAAATATAGTGTTGATCTTGAAAAGCCTGATGCCAAGCTAAGAATCAGGATTCTGTTACTCAGGAAGATACTGAAAATGTATATTGGGAGGAAATTACCAGCCTGTCACAGGCCTGCTATAATTCATAATAACAAACTTAAGGTAATTTCAGTTATTAATACTGACCAAATTTTGTTTTCTTTATAAGGCTTTGATTCAAATCATTTATTTAGGTTGGCTAAATTAATATCTTATGTAAGAAGGCAAACTGACAATTGGGATATTAAGAAAAAGTAAGTTATGCAGTCCATTAAAAATACTACCTTAAGAGTTATGTCTTTTCATACTTTGTCTTATCTAGCTGAGCCACCTAACACTCAGTAAATTCTTATGTAATTTTGGAATGGTTTAAAAATATTTTGTTCAAATTCTAATGCTTATTTTTTTAATTAAATGAATCAATAACTCTATTCAATAACTCATTTACTCAGTATTTGCGGTGATTACATTTATGTGTCAACTTGGCTAGGGCTATAGTAACCCAGTTGTTCAGTTAAACACTAATCTAGGGATTGCTTTGAAGATATTTTTTATAATACACAGAGTTGATGTTTTAACACATGTGGTTAACATCTATAATTAGTTGATTTTATGTAAAAGGTATTACTTAGATATGTGGGTAAACCTCAGGCAATCAACTGAAAGTTCTTAGGGGCAAAACTGAGGCTTCCAGAGGAAGAAGAAATTCTGCTTTAAGAGGGCAGCGGGTGAGAGGTTTGGCAACTCCACTGAGGGAGGGCTTTGGGTGAGTTTTGAGGGGAAGTCCTGGAGTGGAAACCAGGACAAAAGATGGTGAGGGAAGTTGAGGAGAGTGAAT
>NC_138370.1:132263190-132320698 GCF_054177405.1 Leptonychotes weddellii
GGTTTAGAGGTGCCCTTAATTAATGGTTAGGATGGCACTTTTGTAAGAAGAAATCTCAATGAAGGTTTGCTGAGGGGTATTGCTGTGTACAAAAATGGGAGCTTTGCCAGCAAAGCAGGGTCTGAGGGTTCTGCTAGGTGAATGAAGATCTGAGGGAACAAGGCTATGTGGGGAGCCAGGGTCAGAGAGTGGGCTAGGATTCCACTAACAGAACACACTATAAGAAGCTTGGTAGAAGAGCAAAAAGTTTGTTAGAAGATAGGTTCCACTTCTTTGTGGCAGTGAACATTCTCCCACAAAGAATCTCAGAAAATCCATCAATAATGCAAAGTAGAACGTGCAGCTTTGGTTGTCATATGTACTGTGGTTAAGAGCCTGAGCTTGGATTCAGCCAGACTTGAGTCCCAATAGGATTGTGTCATGATATTGGAGAAAATTCTTCATTTCTTTGAACTTCTATAAATTGGAGGTGATTGTAGTACTTACATTACTAAATAATTCACAGTAAGGTGATTAGCACAATGCCCTGGCACTTTGTAAGCAGTTTAAAAATGTTAGTTGTTATAACTGAACAAAAGAGTTTGTATAGTTTACATTCAATTCAACTATAATTTATATAGTCTACAGTTTATTTGAGCCAAAATTTTCAGCACACATTAAAAACTTACATAGTATCTACTTCCTAAAGAGAGTTAGAAGCAAGGTACAATATAAAACATGTCAAAAAAAGGACAATTTAAAAGTAAAGTAACATAAGGATATATGGGCAAATGATTATATTGGGAACAGGGAAAATAGTTACCACAATTAGATGTTGAATTTTGTTCTGCATTTCTAGGTGAAGGAAAGAAAAGAGGGAAAAAACTGTAATAATCTATATCATTCTCATTAGCTAAAGAAAGAAATAATACTTATTAATCAAGGAAGAAAAATTCTATATTGTAAGAATATAGAATAGTGATTCTTAATCTTGAGTAATATACAAACCCATATTAAAGGAAAAAAATCTCTTGAAACCTGCAAAATACTTTTTAAAATTCCATTTTAAGAAACACTGATGTAAGAAATTAAAGTCAACGCAACAGTGTGAAGGTATGTCATGTCACTGAACTATACACTGAAAAATGGTTAAGGTGAGGGCTGCCTGGGTGGCTCAGTTAAGTGCTGGACTCTTTATTTCAGCTCAGGTCATGACCTCAGGGTCTCAAGATCAAGCGCCATGCCGGGCTCCATGCTCAGCACAGAGTCTGTTTGTCCCTCTGTCTCTGCTCCTCCCCCTGCTTTCTCTCTGTCTCTCTTTCTCAGTCTCTCTCTCTCAAATATATAAACCAATAAAATCTTTAAAAAAAAAAGGTTAGGCTGATAAATTGTTGTTATGTATAAAAATGCTTGTAGTATATTTTGCCACAACAACAAAAGGAAAGAATAAACAGAAAAAAAGAAAGAGAGAAAGAAAGAAAGAAAGAAAGAAAGAAAAAGAAAGACAACAGCGACATTCGTTTCTACCAGAGAGGTTTTTTAAAAAAGATTTTATTTATTTATTTATTTATTTATTATTTATTTATTTATTTATTTATTTTTAGTGGCCAGAGAGAGAGTAGGAGCGGGGGGGGGGGCAGTGGAGGCAGAAGGAAAAGGAGAGAATCTCAAGCAGACTCCACGCTGAGCATGTAGCCTAACGTGGGACTTGATCTCATGACCCTGAGATCATGACCTGAACCGAAATCAGGAGTCAGACACTCAACAAACTTAGTCACCCAGGCGCCCCCCTACTAGAGAGTTTCCAGCCTGCTGGCCTGTCCTATTGATTTCATACTTGCTAGCCCTTAAAAATTGTGTGTCAATTCCTTCAAGTAAATCTCATTGTAAATATGCTACTGCTTTTATGTTTTTGGAGAATTTTGACTGATTATTATATAAAGTTTTAGATTTGTACTATTATGTATTTATACATACATTTAGATGAAAATAATGTGGAAAAACTCCATTACTTTATTTTTTTCTATGCCTTAATGTACCAGATTGTGAAAATTGATCTGTATGTTTAATCAGAAGTATAGCAATGAATTAAGTGTGACGTGTTTAGATTTCAGATGACGAACAGTATTATTTAAGTGTTGTGTTGTTATGAGATCCAGAATGTGTATTTTATCCTTGAATGTCGTCAAAAAGAGTGTGTTTTTCTTCATGATATATTAGAGGTAGTATAAAGTAATGTTGATTGAATAGATTACATGTCTTGTTCATTGGAGATACAGCTATTTCACTATGTGGTGCATTGAGTTTAATAAATGATACAGGTCAAAAAGAGTCAATGTATCTGAATCAGAAAGTACTATATTTTACTCAGAATGTGACATAACTAGTTCAAGTATGATCATGCATAATTCATCTTTAGATAGCAATATACTTTGGTTTATGCATAATTATTAATATTCTAGTTTGTAAAATATTTTTCTTACTTTTTTTTAAATTTCATGTTTGTATTCTTTTCATGACATCTCAGGCTGATGCCTTGTCTCATTTATTTACATAGAAAACAAAAAAACGAACTCTTCCTTTTTTTTATTTGCTAATGTTCTATTTACCTCACTAACATGTTGAAAACCAAAGAGGCAAACCAAGGAAAGTCATTAATTCAAGCCTTTTTTGAAAATATTTAAATGGGAGAACAAGTCAGGGAATATTTTTAAATAAATTGTGTAAAATAGAAAGCTTCATTAGGACCTAACCATACATTAGTCAATATAAAATAGAAAACAATCCAAGACAAGTACATCCAAATCCTCTGATAGAAATACAAGTATATAATTATCAAAATAATCTTGCTATTTGTTGAACTCGCTGAAAAGATGTGCTTTATCAAGGCTTATGAAAACATTGTTAGCAAGGGATGGAATTATCTATCCTTTATTATAGACATGCTGGAGATCAATAATACCTTGGTAGATGAAGGTATTAAGAGAATATATATGTTAAAAAAAGAAATCTATCAAAAGGTCTCTGCTAGATAAGTCATTATAAAAGAACTTACTATGGCAAAGGAGAGTGAAAATTTGAAGTTTACACAGCAGTAGGACAATTCATTTTTATAGTATAAGCAATAATCCAAAATGAGTCAAATATGATTTGAAAATCATTAGAACCTAATGGCATTTGGTGTCTATTACTCATAAGCCTATACATTAGATAAAATGGCAATAAATAGAAAATTTATGGCATGTAATTACAATATTATTGATTTTTTTATTCTAATTAACATAGAAAGCTATCACATAGGGGCAATTGTCCTACTTTAAATGCAAGGGATTTCTATGAATAAAAGTAAAAATGAAGTTGACAGTTGTAGCATTCAGGCCATAACAATTACCAGCATTCATATAGCAATTTTTTGTCTGAATATTATCTATCCATACACAATCACATTCAAGTTTCACCCCTGAGAAACAATTTTAGTATAGTTTTATAGATGAGGAACTCTGGGTGGCTGTGAAAACAACCGCTTCATGGATTCCCTGGCAATTCAAAACCTGCTGGACACTTTACATACATAATCTTATTTGATGCTTTCAATATTCACAAAATTAGGTATTATAATGTACATTTTACAGATAAGAAAATACAAAGTCTAAAAATTTGCCAGTTGTTATTTATCTACACAACCATGGAGTTAGTATGTAAACCCAGTTCTAATGACTTTGTAACTCCACGCTTGTTTCTAGTCACACTGAGGAAATGAAGCAAGACAGAACTGCATTCACTCCAGGACTATGCATATGCAGTGGGTCAATGCTAATAAAACAGTCCCTGGTCTAATAAAATGTTCATACATTCTTACAGATTTTAGGGCTGATGGAAGAATAGTAGGAGCATCTCATTGAAGTGATATTCTAATTTAACACAGAGGAGCTGAAAATCAGAACAGGGAAATCAGGTCTTTGTTCACTCAAACTGGGCATTTCCAGACAAGATTGAGACTAGCATGAGACTGGTTGCTAGGTGGGGAAATTGGGGAGAAAAAATTCCCATTTACCTTATTGCCATTCATTACATGTCAGATTTCAAATTCTTATTTCCAAAATAACTACTTGATGTTAGATGTCTTACAACTAGTGAATGAATGGATGGATGGATGAGTGAATGAATGAACAATAAATGAATGATGAAAATAAATAGGATAGAACAGGAATCATGAAATGACAGTCTCTGATATGTTTTTAAAAGTAGACCACTGGGGCGCCTGGGCGGCTCAGTCAGTTAAGCATCTGCCTTTGGCTTAGGTCATGATCCCAGGGTCCTGGGATCACCCGGTGTTGGGCTCCCTGCTCAGTGGGAAGCCTGCTTCTCCCTCTCCCTCTACCACTCCCCCTGCTTGTGCTTGCTCTTTCTCTCTCTGTATCAAATAAAGAAATAAAATCTTAAAAAAAAAAAGTAGACCCTTGTTTCAAACAACTTGAATATGACCCGTAATGAATTACATATTTTAAGTGGAAATTATATTATGGTCTCTGTATATGATCATTTTAGCAAAAAAAAAAAAAAAGTGGGTAGCAGTTTAAAAATATTACTGGATTAAATTTTATAAAATTCACAAAAGGAATACTGGGTGACATGGAAATTATATCTGCTCAAGGACTTAGGGCTCAAAAGCAACTTGGCTAATGCTGAAAGGAATGATGCTCTGGGGGAAAAAAGAATTCTAATAAAAATGGAAATGATGACCTACTACATTCCTGTGCTTCTTCAGGCTACTGATCATCCTGCCATTGTATGCACCATCACTTTGCTCTTTATCATTGTAGGGTAGGCTGGAGAACATTTTCAAAAGACTAACAACTCTTGATGCTGAGAAAGTTTTAAGCCTTACTTGCAAAACTTCTCTCTCACCTGCAAAGCATACTGGCATTTTTCCACGAGGCAGGCATACAAGCATCTTGTGCAATAGTTTTATTTCCCTGATAAAAATATGTGCAACTTGCCCAATCTAAAACAGCCTATAAAATTTTAATTCTATAACTTTCTATTTTTTTCTAAAATAAAGAGAAAATTAATGTGATTAGAACACTGATAGTTTTTTTATGTTATGTTAATCACCATACATTACATCATTAGTTTTTGATGCAGTGTTCCATGATTCATTGCTTGCATATAACACCCAGTGCTCCATGCAGAACGTGCCCTCCTTAATACTCATCACCAGGACAACCCATCCCCCTACCCCCTCCCCTCTAGAACCCTCAGTTTGTTTTTCAGAGTCCATAGTCTCTCATGGTTCGTCCCCCCCTCCGATTTCCCCCCTTCATGATAATGGGTTTTGTTTACAATCCTTGAAAGTTAATATGAGCAATGAACTATACCAATTATGTGAACACTAAAAGATTTTTAGAAAATCACATAGCAACACTTCAGGGTGCCTGATTTTCAGAAATGCAAATGTGAGTGAGATTTTAAATTCTGTTCCTTATTTTCTCAATATGAGGAAATTGTGAGTACAAGTTAGTTAAAATTTCTGTTTTGGAATGAATTTGTGTTAGTAACAATATCTTGGTTAATAGTTGCTTTGTGCTTCCCCTCTAAGCCTTTAACTGGATAAGAGTGGTATGATATAAGCACCACTTTTAAGACAGGAATTATATCTTAAAAAAATTGTTAGTTTGAAAACCTCTCACAATTTTTCACAGCTTGGCCTGGCTCATGTCTGATCTTACATAAGCAGTTACTAGTGGCATACACTGAGGGATTTAAAGGACTCTATTGGGGATCTTTTCTAATGCCTACATTTATATCATTCATAATTAATGTGGAATTTCAAAGAATATCCAACATGTCAAATTTGTAACAATTTTGTTTAAATAATGATAAAAAATATTTTTCTCTATATCTGAAGATGGTTGGGAAGTATCCTGAAAGCTTCTCCTATAATAGAAGTTATAGAAAGGTTACCAGGCAAGAAAAAGGGAAAGAAAGTTTTGATGAGAAAAGTAATTGTGAGGAAGTGAAAAAGAAAAACTCCATAAAAACATATATATAGATATAATATGCACACACATATATACACATATATAATTTAATTGTGTTATGTATTTCGATCTCCTATTGCATTAGTCAGATCTATTACTGAACAAGAGATAAGTAAGGCCAGAAATTTTAATTTGAACTTCACATTTCATTGCTAAAAGTAAAATGGTTCCTTCCATTTTTTATTATGAACATCAAGAGTCTCTACTAAAATTTTCAGGCAGATAATAAAAAAAGGAAAATATAAGTGACTATAATTTCAGTTCATTGGACATTTTATTATAAGTGTTATTTAAAATGTTAGTGTCAGGTATGTTGGGTTTAAATTCCATATTTTTTTGTCTCTTGTTCTGTCCTCAACAATTTTACCTTGAAACAGAAAAAAAAAAAATTAAAGCAAGTCTTAAAAACATCAAAAGTGTCCATTTATGGAGTAATGAAATTGCTAGACTGAAGGGATGATATGTTTTCCAAAGTCTGTGTGTGTGTGTGCGTGTGTATGTAGGGTGCTTGTGAAAACATGTATGTGAATGAAGAGAAAAGAAAGTGGGTTTGGTGATGGGGAAAACACTGATATCCCAAAGCAGCCAAAGATGAGGAGCTATGACAGCAGCTTTCCTTTCCAAATCAAGATGTGCTAAATTGTCAATGAGATTGCCATGGTAAGACCTGGCAGGAATCTGGGGACTGAAAATTTCTAAGACATGGCTATATGCTCTAAGTAAAACATATGTAGGATAGATATATCTTCTTTGGAGAACCCAGAAGCACAATTGCAACAACAAATATATTAACACGAATAAGTTACCTTTCAAATATTTGTTGATGTGTAAAGTAATAGGAGACTTAGCCAACAATTATTTCAACTTGCTTTGTAGCTCATTCTTTTCCTTTTTTTTCTTTTTTTTTTTTTGTTGGACTATGACTTTCTCATCAGCCAGAAGGCAGCAATTGTTAATAACCTATTATAAATACTTCCATAGCTTTCTCCATATTATTATAATAAAATAAAAATATATCGATGTGTACATTGATTTTTCTCAATTACGAAAACAGATCACGCTTATACCAATATCAGTATCTCCAATTTTCTCATTTGAAAGAGAAAAAATCTAGCTCATTCATGGAAAGGCTACATTATATACAATGATTTGGATGAACCAGAGTTTACTAAAACATTTCCTTACTGATGGTCCCTCAAGTAGTTTTACCCATTATATCTATCTATCTATCTATCTATCTACCTACCTATCATCTATCTATCATCTATCCTCTATATATCTATCACTATTCTTTTTTTTTGCCATTAGTAACAATGAAGTAATGAATGTTCTTGTACTTAAATTTAAAGTACTGACTTATTTTTTACAACTTTGAGAAGGTATAGTTACATGTAATAAACTATACTTATTTAAAATGCACAATTTGATTATATTGACATATATATTTATCACCACAATTAAGGGAGTGAATATCCATCATCCCCAAAGCTTTTCTCGTCACTTTGTAATCCTTCCTGTCTGTCCCTCTCACTGTCAAAAGGCAACCCATGACCTGCCTTCTGTCACTGGTTTCTTTCTCTCAATATAATTATTTTGAGATGCATCCATATTGGTGAGGATATCAATAGTTCATTTTATTTCTCAGTAGTATTTCATTGTATGAAAATACCACAATTTATTTGTTTATTCACGTGTTGATGAACATTTGGATGTTTCTAGTTTGAAGCTATTACAAACAAAGCTACTATAAATACTGAATTTCCAGTATTTGTGTGAACATATGTGTTTGTTGTAATGGTAGTGTTGGGCGTGATGAATACCCAGTAATGGAATGGCTGGATGGATATTAAGTATATATAAGTTCTTTTTTTTTTTTTAAAGACTTTATTTATTTATTTGACAGAGAGAGACACAGTGAGAGAGGGAACACAAGCAGGAGGAGTGAGAGAGGGAGAAGCAGCCTTCCCACAGAGCAGGGAGCCTGATGCGGGGCTCAATCCCAGGACCCTGGGATCATGACCTGAGCTGAAGGCAGAGGTTTAACGATTGAGCCACCCAGATACCTCTATGTTTAAGTTCTTGAGATACTACCAAATCATGTTCCAAAATGGTTCTACCACTTTACTTTCCCACTAACAGTACATGAGAGTTCAAGCTGCTCTACATTCTCACAAACATTTGGTATGTCAGTGTTTTTAATTTTAGCTTTCTTTTCTTTTTTTTCTTTTCTTTTCTTTCTTTCTTTCTTTTCTTTTCTTTCTCTTTCTTTCTTTCTTTCTTTCTTTCTTTCTTTCTTTCTTTCTTTCTTTTTGAGAGCAAGAGAGAGAGTGCACATGAGAGTGGGGTGGGGGAGGGGCTGAGGGAGAGGGAGAGAGAAAATCTTAGGCAGGCTCCACACCCAGGGCAGAGCCTGTCACAGGGCTTGATCTCCTGACCCTGAGATCATGACCTGAGCCAAAATCAAGAGTCAGTTGCTTAACCAACTGAGCCACCCAGGGCCCCCAATTTTAGCTTTCTAAAAGGGCTTTGGTTTTAATTTAAATTTCCCTAATAACTACTGATGTTGAGCATATTCCCATCTGCTTATTCACTGTCTATATGGCAAATAGAGAAAAGTTTGTCCAAATATATTTTCCATTTTTAAAAATTATGTTGTTTTCTTATTATTGAGCTTTAAGTTTTTATTTATTTTATGTATTTTGGATTTGAGACCTTTATCACATATATGATTTTCAAGTATTTTCTCCCAGTTTATGACTTGTCTTTTCATTCACTCAATAGTGTTTCATGAATACCAGAAGACTTATGATGAAATCCAATTTACCAGTTTACACAGATTGCAGATTTTGGTATGTTATATTTTTAATTTCATTCAATTCAAAATTCTTTCTAATATCCCTTTTGTTTCCTTTTTGATCCATGGATGAAAGTGTGTTTATTTAGTTTATTTAGAAGTGTTTTATCTAGTTTCCATATACTTGCCAATTTTTCAGTGATATTTCTGTGATATATTTCTAATTTCTAATGTTATGTCTAATTTAATCACACTGTGATCATAGAACATACATTTTATGATTTGAAACATTTCAAATTTATTGAGGCTTATTTTATGTTTCAGAATATGGTAATGTTCTGCATGCACTTGGAAAAATATATATATATATATTTTTGCTGTTGTTTGTTGGTATCTTCTGTAAATTCAATTAGGCCAAGTTGTTTAATAGTATTCAAGTCTTACATAACTTTATTGATTTTGTTTGTTTGTTCTATGTATTATTGAGAGAGGGCTATTAAAATTTCCAACTTAATTTTGGATTTACTGATTTCTCCTTGTAGTTTTATCAGATTTTGCCTCATGTATTTTGAAGCTTAGCAGTTATGGACATAAATTTATGGATATAAATGATTATATCCTTTTAATGAGTTGAGTACTTCATCATTATTCAATGAGCTTCCTTATTCCTGGTAATATTTTGTTTTCCCTCTGAAATCTACTATATCTGATATTAATCTAGCTATTTTAGCTTTGTTAGTTTTAACATGTTAAGTCTCTTACTTTAATCTATTTTAATCTATCTATTATACTTAAGGTGTGTTTTAGTAAGTATGTAAAGCTAGAATATGGCTTCTCATCTAATCTGACAATGTCTGACTTCTAAATGGGGTGTTTTGATCATTTACATTTAGTATGACAATTGGTATGGTTATGCTTAAATCTAGTTTCTATTTCTATCATCTGTTCTTTTTTTCATTTTTAATTTTTCTTCCTTTATGGATAAATTGAATATTTGGTATTCCTTTTTAATTCATTCACAGGCTTACTCATTATAATCCTTTGTTGTATTAGTTGTTGATTTACAGTTGGAAATATACATCTTTGGTTTTTCTCAGCCTACCAATAAGTTATATTACACTATGTCACATATAGATAAGAACCTTACAATAGTATGGTTTCATTCCTCTCCCTATCCCACAACCTCTGTGCTATTATCATTCATTTTACTCATACATATGCAAAGACTGCATAATTATTGTTTTTGTTCAAGCAAACAGTTATGTTTAAAGAGATTTAAATTATCATATAGTTGTTTATATATTTACTTTTTTTCCAGTGCTTTTTATTTCTTTATGCAGACACATATTTCCATCTGTATCACTATCCTTCTGCCTGAAGAATTTCCTTTAACATTTTTTTGTAGGGTGGGCCTGTTGGAGAGAAAGTACAGGTGATTTTTACAGGAATAGTTGGAAATGACTCCTAAAAGTTGAGTTATTGATTTGAATGACATGCACATTATTTTAGTAAAATTTCACTGACACTCATAAAAGGAAATAAAACATAAATGCATGACTTCATAAATTACAAAATAAACACTCCCAGGTAATCACATAGATCAAGAGTAAGAATGCTATAAGCAGGGTGCCTGGGTGGCTCAGTTAGTTAAGCGACTGCCTTCGGCTCAGGTCATGATCCTGGAGTCCCGGGATCGAGTCCCGCATTGGACTCCCTGCTTGGCAGGGAGTCTGCTTCTCCCTCTCCCACTCCCCGTTTGTGTTCCCTCTCTCGCTGTGTCTTTCTCTGTCAAATAAATAAATAAAATTAAAAAAAAAAAAAAAAAGAATGCTGTAAGCAACTCTGAGGACTCCTCATGATTCTTCCAATTATTATATCCCACAAGGTTAACTAATTTCCCAATATCTAATATCATAGTTTATTTATGCATGTTTACAAACATTATATAAGTAAACTCATGCAGTGAATGTACATCTATGCCTGGTTACTCTTTTTTTTTTTTTTTTAAGATTTTATTTATTTATTTGAGACAGAATGAGAGAGAGAGAGAGCACATGAGAGGGGGGAGGGTCAGAGGGAGAAGCAGACTCCCTGCTGAGCAGGGAGCCAGATGCGGGACTCGATCCAGGGACTCCAGGATCATGACCTGAGCCGAAGGCAGTCGCTCAACCAACTGAGCCACCCAGGGGCCCTATGCCTGGTTACTCTTTGTGATATTTGTGTTTGATTTCTGTTGGAGAGATTCACCCATGTTTCTTGTGTATCATGTATCATGTTCATTTGTATTGTGTTCATTTCCATTAATGTATATTATTCCAATATATCACTAAGGAAAAATTGATTTATCCATAAACCGTAGATGGACATTTGGGTGCTTTACAATTTTTGCTATTTACAAGAGTGCTTTTGTGAACTTTCTTTGTCATGTCTTTTGGTTAACATATAAACAAATTTTGATTTAGCATATACCAAGAAGGGAAATTCCTGGGCCATGTATGTGCATATGGTCAAACTTCATAGATATTGCTAAATAGTTATCCAGACTAAATGATCCAAAAAATTTTATTCTCTCAAGAGTGATGTAGGAAATTTTCAATTTATGCAAATCCTCAGTAATAGTTACCATTGCCTATCTGTTTTCTTTTAGCCATTATGTTAACCACATGGTAATGTCTCAGTGTGGTTTCACTTTCCTGAAATAAGTGACTGAATATCCTTTCTGAAGTGAATATTCAAGTATATGGTTCACTTATTGTTATTCTCTTATAAATTTGTAGAAGTTGTTTAGTATTTGATTAATTTTTCATTTATTTAATGGTGTTTTTTTAATAAGTAGAAATTCTTAATACTAATTTTCTCTTAGTTATTATTTGTCTCTTTGGTTAGCACTTCTTGGACCCTTGTAAAAGAATATATAGCTACCCAAAGTTATGTGAAATTTTCTGTTTACATCTAGAAATTTAATGTTTATCACTCATATTTTGATATTCAATCAGAAATTGTTTCTTATGCATCAAGAAAGCATATTCATTGTTTTTACATATGAATATACAATTGACTATTTATTGAAAATAAAGTCCAACAAATAATTGAATAATGATTGAAAAATAAACAATCCCTCTCTACACTGAAGTTTCACATTTGTCATAACTCAGGGATTAATAGTGGATCAGGAATCGTTACTGGATGGATCCATTGTTGTAATTTGATATCTTCTAGGGGACAATTTCTCAATCCATTGGCAAATAACACATTATAATGATTATAATAGTTTACAATATGATTTTATATATGTAGCCCAAATTTCACATATTTTTGAGGTGGGATTATTGTCTTTCTACTTGATATACATACCATTCTTCTAATGATTGTGAAATAACAGAAGTTTACATAACACCTTTTCAATCTAGTCTATAGTTATTTTTAAGACTTTCTTTTCCCCCTTTTGCTTTTCAATCCTTTTTCTCTCTTTTCGCATACCTAATCATTTTTGTTTGAATGATGGATATGTACATACATTTTATAGAGACTCTAAGTGACATTCATTCAGAGAGGACTCACCCTGTTACTTGTTAAGTAGATATTACTTTAAAATAATCAGGGATAGAGCTGTGCCATTTGGATTATAGTTCGGGTAATGCTCTAATACTGGTTTACATGCCATTTTCTTGTGTCTAGGATTACACATTTCAGCTGAAATCTGATTTTCTGTGGCCCTTTTTTTGCAATCAAGTTCCAACCTCCATATTCTGTTTTCTCACTCCCATAAGCTGCTTGATAATATTTAGTCTGTTTTCAGAGGTGTTTACCTTAGCTGTTTGCTTCTAACATTCCTATTTTCAGGATTTAGTAGATTTCTTTAGGGGAAATGGCTGGGGGTTTAGCACCTATCCAGTCATCAACTTCTCTGCTCTGACACCACAAAACCACCAAAAGTTCTGTCAGTTTTCCTGTCCTTCAGCAGCAGTCTCGTACCAGGCAAAGCACACATTTTTTAACCTCTTGCATTGTCCAGATTCTACAAATTTTTATGAAAGAAAAGCCTGCAGAAGTGTAGCCTACTTTTCCATGATTCTTCACTATGCAAACTCTTTGCCCTTCTAGTTTTTACTGCTTTCATAGTTCTCTTAGATCTTTAAGAAGAGGATTTTAATATTTTATCCAACTTTATTATTATTTCCAGCAGTAGTATTGGAATGCCATAAGCTATTATGTCCTATCATAACTTATATTGCTGACAGATGTACTGACAGATTGCATTTGAAGAATGGATATACAATTCATATTTTCTCCCCATTATTTAATAGTGTCCTTTTTTACTACATCAACATTAGCAGAGATTTTTTTTTTCATTTTTATCTGTGACATGATTGAAGATGGATTTCATATAGCTACAATTTATTTATACCATACTGGACTCAATTGGTGCATAATTTTATGGTAAAGGCTGGTTACTATTCAGTCAAGATTCAAATGAGGGAATCCTGAAATATTTTTATAAGTATAATATACCTACATTAGTAGAGAAGAGAAATCTTGTTTAGTTTTAATAATATTGTGTTTCAGACATTCATTAGGAGATAATGCTAAGGTCAATATTTTGACCAGAAAAAAGGTAAAAATAATAATTCAGGAAAACTTTAGAATCTTTGAGAAACTGGGTACAATTATAATTAATAACAATCTGACTTCAGAATATTTATTAATCAGATATTATTTCCACATACGTTAGAATAATAAAATATAGCTGTCTTTTCAAAATTCTTTATTATCCTCACAATGATTTTCTGTAAAACATAGTGTAAAACCTATGTAAGCAAAACTTTTCTATCTAAATTTTTATTTGTAGTTTCATTGGTAGTATAATAGAAAATATTTTTTTTAAATCTATTTTAGTCCATGTGGTTTTTTTTTTTTAAGATTTTATTTTATTTATTTGACAGAGAGAGAGAGACAGCTAGAGAGGGAACACAAGTAGGGGGAGTGGGAGAGGGAGAAGCAGGCTTCCGGCTGAGCAGGGAGCCCCATGCGGGGCTTGATCCCAGGACCCCGGGATCATGACCTGAGCCGAAGGCAGACACTTAACGACTGAGCCACCCAGGAGCCCCATAGAAAATATTTTTTTGGACTTAGAATGTAATCTAACACATAGCATTGTTGAATTATTTTTTAAAATTTTTTAAAAGATTTTATTTATTTATTTGAGAGAGAGCTCATGAGAGGGGGGAGGGTCAGAGGGAAAAGCAGACTCCCTGTTGAGCAGGGAGCCCGATGCGGGACTCGATCCTGGGACTCCAGGATCATGACCTGAGCCGAAGGCAGTCGCTTAACCAACTGAGCCACCCAGGTGCCCACGTTGTTGGATTATTGAAGTAGGGTTTTATTTGTTTGCACCAAGATATGCCTGGGAGCAATTACCCAACTCATAGTTTATGGAGACTTTCAGTTGACCAAAATAATAAGTGTTCTGAAAAATATAATATTCTTGAGCCTTAAAATTTTTTTGCTTGATTTTTAGAGTTCGAACACTATGTTATCGGCAAGTTTTCCATTAAATCTGTAGAGTCAATATGACCAAAGCTTCGGATCTTTCCTTGAGTTCTTTTAAAAACTCTTTTATGCTCCATGTGACTTTGCTTCAGGTTTAGGAGTGATGTTTCTGTGTCATACAGAGAGATTTTTACACTTTCTTTCTTATTAAGACTGACAAGTTACCAGGAAAGTTATGGCAACCAAACAAAAACATCACTCTGTTTACTTTAGAGAGTTCTTTTTCTTTGATCTTTTTGGATGATGCACCTGAATTTATTTCTGTTCCACACCTGAGAATTGCTCATTTGATCTTATTTTTTGAAGGTTTTTTTTTCCTTTAAGATTCTTTATCTGTTCATTTCATTACTGCTACCACAAATATACCATGACTTTCAGAGTTTTCCCATTTACTTTTGACCTTTGCAAAGGGATTTTTGTCCTAGAAAAACCTTTGTGTAATCCTAAATATTAAGTTATGATGTATCCCATTTTAATACTTTTAAGGAATCTGAATATTCATTTTTATACCTGATGTTACATAATTAGAATTATATTATCTACTGAATCATAATTTTATTGAGAATGAGTTACTTAAATTATTATTCAAAATGTTTTATAATACCCTATAAGTTACTCACTCTACATTACAAATAATATGGTTAATTTTGTTAGTGATCTTTAAAAAAACTTGGGAAGTTTTATTTTGGTTTGGCTTCAACTAAAGCATGATTCAGTCTTATAAATAGCACAGTTTATATTAAAGTAATATATATTTTCTTAAAATACTGATTTTTTAAAATGTTACTTCAACCATGCATATTCTTTTATAGAGAAACCTGCCACTAAATCAGGATATAGATATAGTTTGCCCAAGAGTGTGCTAGATTAATATATTTAAGTGCTCTTCATTTTTCAATTACATATTCCAGAAAGGTTTTGATTTTTCCAACAAAAATCTACTTTTTAGGAAATAAGATGATACATAATAATGACATATATTGTTTGTATTATTACTAGAAATTCTGTATACATGTGAGTTCATTTTGCCACCATTAATTGAACACTCCTATTTCTGGAACTCTGCTATGCACTTTCCACTAGAAGTTTATTAAATATTAGCAGTCACTTTAGCTAGGTAATACACTAGCTGAGGAGAAAAATAAGTTAATCCATGAATATACCATACTCTCAACTGGATAAGAACAACTTAGAAATGTGCACTAACACTATGGGGAGCAAAAAAGAACCAAAGAAAAGCAGAAGAAGAAGAAAAGGAAGAAGAAAAAGAAGAAGAAGAAGAGCAACAACACAAGAATAACAACAACAACAACAATAATAATAAAGATTAGTTTTCCAAATCATATAATTGTATTTAAAAATTTATGATTCTTTTAGGAACTGGATTTAATAATAAAGATGTTGGCCTATAATGTTTACAGTAAAAAGGGAAAATATAGGTAAAAATATAATATAAAGTTATATTTTGAGAAAATAGGTCTAACATAATTGCTAATTTTAATTTAATGACTAACATACTTAATATTGGCAAAAATATTTTTCTGCCACTGGTATTTCTATAAATTTAAATATACATTTGATATATAAAATATTTTTCAGTATTGTCAGTTATTTACTTTAATTTGGGAAACAAATTCACAAGTAGATATTCTCATTTTGCAAATTGCAAAATGCAATGGTAAAGTTAATTTTCCAGTTACAGTCAAAAGAAAAGCACAACCAAGACTTGCATCAGTATGATGTTCTCTGCTCTCTTGATAGTTCAACTTGCTGCATTATCAAAAAATAAAATAAACTGATTTGTTACCATGGTCAAAAGATGTGCTTTCCTAATTGATGATAAAATTTAGCGACAGCTTTATATTTAGGCAGAGAAATTGGACATTGTAGGAAGCCACAACTTACAAGTACCTAACTTCCCCTGCAGGAAGTTAACAATTAGCATTCACTCTATGACATTAGGTTCACTATGTAAAAATTGAAATGCTCCTGGGATAGTTAATGCTATTTATTCTAGGGAGCATATGGTTCCTAGTGTTTGTACTACTGTTGGATAAATCTGCTTTTATTTGTCTGCTTTTTTACTGGTACTCTGCACAACACTTTTGTGGCAATAGACAGATGGACTTATGCTGAAATTCTGGACACCTGTCACAAGCACAAATGTTAGATTGTCAAAAACTTAGATGAACTTCGGGACTAAAGATTCTCTCGTCTAGTAACTCTTGTTTGACTTCTCATTAAAACATCCTTGAAAACTTGCCAAAACAAAAACAATTTTTTTTTTCACAGCAATAGAAAAAAAGCCTGACATGCTTCAGTATGGGAAAAATTGTCACATAGTACAGTGTTACTGGAATAGGCAAAGCAATGAAGGAGATAGGCACATATTCTGCATCCAGTATGAGAAAGGACAAAAATGCATAATGAGAAAGTTAAGGAAAAACAGACACTCCACATCCCTTTTCTATCGCCCTAGGTTTGGAAATGCAAAGCTTACATTTACTTGAATCCAGTTTACTTATTTTATAAAAATACATTTCTGACTCACCAGAATAATTTCTCATAGCCCAAACTCTTCTTCTTGAGTGTCTATTTAGAAAATACAAATGCCATGGGGCGCCTGGGTGGCTCAGTCGTTAAGCGTCTGCCTTTGGCTCAGGTCATGATCCCAGGGTCCTGGGATCGAGTCCCACATCGGGCTCCCTGCTCGGCAGGAAGCCTGCTTCTCCCTCTCCCATTCCCCCTGCTTGTGTTCCTGCTCTCGCTATCTCTCTCTCTGTCAAATAAGTAAATAAAATCTTAAAAAAAAGAAAATACAAATGCCAATCTCTACCATGTCAGCAACTAAAACAAAATCTATGATTGTACATTTTAGCAAGAAATGGAGACTAAAAGATTCCTGGAAGCTGTATACTTTTTGGACAGTTGTTCTGCTGTCCTATATCTACGCTATGAAGAATAATTGCAAGTGGTTCTCAAAATCTGGGAAACATGTAATTAAGCAGGAGATGGTCCCATGACATCCAAGTTTAAAACCAATGTAAGTTAAGTCTGACTAGATTACTGTTAGGGGCTGCACACAAAAATATGGGATCCAGTTTTAGATAAGGAGAATTCTCTTCAAGAAAGGGCATGATCAGAAGGGGATTAAGGGCCATCCATAATGCTGGAAAAATGTCTCTCCTTTCATGGGTAAATAAGCATAAAGAGAAAAAAGTAAGACAAAGACCATTTTTTGCATCAATAAAACATTTAAAAATGGAAAGAGGACACTAATTTTAGGACTTTTAAAGAAGGTCTTTCTCTGAATGTTATTACAATCAGAAACCAAATAAAGCAATAGAAAGTTTTCTGCTTTTTCCTCTTTGCAAAAAAATACTCTATGATGTCCTTACAAATAAGAATTCATGGGGTGCCTGGGTGGCTCAGTCAGTTAAGCGTCTGCCTTCAGCTCAGGTCATGATCCTGGGGTCCTGGGATCGAGCCCCACATCAAGCCCCACATCAGGCTGCCTGCTCTGCGGAGAGCCTGCTTCTCCTTCTCCCTCTTCCTTCAGTTCCCTTTGCTTGTGCTCTCTCTCTTTCTGTCAAATAAATAAATAAAAGCTTTAAAAACAAAAAAGAATTCATTATAATGTAGAACGGATTGAAAAGGCAAAAGAAAATCCTGAGAAGAAATGAGAACAAGTAAAATAATTACATTGAACAAAAGGTGGGGGAAGTAATAATTAGAATTTTTATTGGAGAAAAATAAAATGATGAGCTGAAAAGGCAAACAAAAAGGCAAAGGAAAATTAAGTGAAATGTAAATGACAAGAACGTACTAATATCCCTAATCTATATCATTCTTATTTACATGTCTTAAACCAGTCACTTAAATTCCCCCGGAAACAAAAGTATCAAAACAAGGGTTTCTTGTGTGGCTCAGTTGATTAAGCATCTGTCTTTGGCTTAGGTTGTGATCTCAGGGTCCTGGGATCGAGTTCCCCATTGGGCTCCTTGCTCAGCAGGGAGTCTGCTTCTCCCTCTGCCTGCCACTTCCCCTGCTTGTGCTCTCTCTCTCTCTCTGACAAATAAATAACTAAAATCTTTAAAAATATATCGAAGCAAGAGTAGAATTCAGAAAGATGATAGCATCAAGAAAGTAGAAAACAGGGCGCCTGGGTGTCTCAGTTGGTTAAGCGACTGCCTTCGGCTCAGGTCATGATCCTGGAGTCCCTGGATCGAGTCCCGCATCGGGCTCCTGCTCGGCGGGGAGTCTGCTTCTCCCTCTGACCCTCCCAACCCTCCCCCCTCTCATGCTCTCTCTCTCTCAGTCTCTCTCTCAAATAAATAAAATCTTTAAAGAAAAAGAAAGTAGAAAACAAATCTAGTAAAGTAAGTGTAGATTAAAACAAAATTAAAATAGTGGGGTTTTTTTTTATTGGTAACACTGTAAACTATTGAAATGCAATGAAAATATTCAAGTGAATTCTTCAGGTTCCTGTTAAGAAAGAGCGAGCACACTGAATTTGGTTGTTCTCAAAGATGTTTACAAGGTGAGGGGAATATTTAGAAGCATAGGAATGAGTAAAGAATCCTGGAGAGAATAAAAGCAGAAGGCTGTTACCACACAGTTTTGAAGAGGTAATATGAAAGATGAGAGCAAGATTATCTGGCTGTGTGTATGTTGGAGTTTTTAAGGGGAAGTGCGCCACCTGAGAGAGACTGTGCCTTTTGACTAAAGTACACAGGATCTAGCAAGTAGGACAAACCTGCATGAAAGAATCAGAGGGAAGAAGTACCTAAGCCACTTAATTCCCTTTCTCCGGTTATCTATCCTAGGTTTGAGCTGCAGCTTTCACTCCTTTTCAGCCCATTTCTACAAGCCCATTTGCAATGTAACCCATATGTTTATGTGTTTTGAGTTCAGCAGGAAAGAAAGCTTTGCAACAGATTCCGACTGTCTGGCAAAGTGTTGTGACACTGGGGCATAGGATATAGCAGATGGTGGATGAAGTGCCTCTGACAAAGGGGAATGCTATAGGCAAATTATTATGCATATCCCAAGGATTTTGGAGCAAATATAAGCCAGCTGATGCAAAAATTTGTGTGTGTGTGTGTTTTGAAAAATAGCTCTGCATTAATATTGTGCCTGGTAAAGACTGAGTGCTTTAGCATGGACCTCCAGAATACCAGAACCTAGCTGTCCATCTTGGACTCAAAATGTCTGAGTCATTAAGCCATAAATTGAAGTGCTTTAGCAGCACTCCATTGTCAAGTTAAAATTGTGAATAAGAGGTTATAGAAGAGAACAGATATTGGAGGCATAACTAAATTGCATAAGGAAGTGTCTCATGTCTCAGATGCTCATCGAACATCCCCTGTGATTGCTTGATTAAGGGAGAAAATGAAATCAGATTTAGTTTACAAATAGTGCTAATAAGCATGCTGGTACCATGTGAAAGTGAGCGACTGCAAGAAAATCCTCCAAATAGGATAAACTCTAAACTATATGCTTGATTGCTGACTTATCTAGAGGGAGAGATGAGAAGTATAAATTTATATTGACTCATGAAATATGGCTAATAGTCTGACATATGGTCAAGGACTTGGAAAGAGTAAGATTGGAAATTCAGTGAGAAGGAGGTCTGGGGAAGAACTATGTTCACCACCATTTGGCAAATTGAAGTTGTTTCTTTCCCAAAAAAATGCACACCACAATAAATTATAGACAAAGGAGTCTCTCCAATATCAGAAGATCAAGATAACCTATTCTTCAGGTGTCAGTAATCTTCTTCCCCAGCTACTCTTTTCTTTGTTAATGGACTCATTACAGTATCTTGATGACATTAAGGAGGAGATCATGTATGAGTTCAACAATAATTTCCGTTCAACAAGCCTGAGCTGGTCATAGCTATCTGCAAAACTCTCAGTGAGTCCCTAATATGGCACCATTCCTCCAGGAAAATAGCAAGTCACATGAAAGCAAGTTGATTAAATTGAACCATTTCCATCATGAAATTTTTAGTTTTATCAGAAGATTCATTTTTATAACTAATAGTTAACATCAATTTTGACATGTAATAAACATACCACACAATTCATCTTATAAAGTGTACATGTACAGTTCAATGTTTTTAGTATATTCACATGGTTGTCAGGTCATGATTGCAATTTTACAGTATTTTTACATTCCCACCAGCAACGTTTGGTGGTTATGATTTTTGCACATCCTTATCAATAATTGTTATTGTCCATATTTTTCTTATAGATGTCCAGAAGATATGAAATGGAATCTCATTGTGGTTTTGATTTGCATTTCCCTAATAACTAATGGTGAGCATCTTTTCATGTGCTTATTGGCATTTGCCAATCCTTTTTGGAAATACATCTATTCTAATATTTTAACCATTTTTAAAATTGGGTCAAAATTTCTCTCTATATTCTGGATCCAATTTCTTTATTAGATAAGTAATTTGAAAATATTTCATCCTATTCTGTGGTTTGTCTTTTTACTTTCTTGCTATTTAAATGTATTTTAAAAACTTGATAAAACCAAAATTAGAATTTTTCCTTTGTTTGCTGTGCTATATGTGTCATATACAAGAAACCAGTGCCAAATCCCAAGTCATCTTTATTTGTCCCAGTTTAAGAGTTTCTTATTTTTAGCTCTTATATTTAGGTGTTATACATTTTGATTCAATTTTTACATATGGTATGAAGTACAAATCCAACTTCATTTTTTTTTGCATGTGGCTAACCAGTTATGTCAACACCATTTATTGAAAAGACTTCTTTTCCCTATTTAATAGTCTTGCCATGCTTGTCAAGAATCAATTCATCATAGATACATGTGTTTATTTATAATTTCTAGTCCACCAATATATATGTCTGTCCTTAACCTAGTACCACAAAATATGGATTATTGTAGTTTGGTAATAAATTATGAAATTAGAAAGTGTAAGTCCTTCAACTTTGTTTCTTTTCAAGATTGTTTTGGCTATTCTGGGTCTCTTGCACTTCTAGAAGAATTTTAGAATCAAGTCGTAAATTTCTGAAGAAAGAAAAATGCCTGGATTTTGATATAGAGATTGAATTTGTAGATCAATTTAAGAAATACTGCAGTTTTTTTAAAAACTATATATTAGTTCTTCTGAGACATGAACATTGTATGCTAAACCTCTAAACATTTTATATAATTTGTTTATGAGTAACTTCCCTGAACTGATTCTGCAAAGGCTATTTCCTTTGCAGTGTGTTGCCTTTTATGTCTCTGCTCAGATTTTCCCTCCTGTTTTATCTTTTTGCCTGTCTAGAGTTTGCCCTGGGTTGCTGTAAGAAACTAATTAGTCAAATTTTGTGCTTAAGCTCCTTTAACTAATTTGATTTTATTCTTTATCATTGGATGTGCAGGTTGTTTGGAGTATGTTATCACCAATCAGGGTGTTTGTCAGTTTTCTTTCTCCCTTAAATTCAGCCATGGATTTGTAACTTGGAGGTTTCCTCTCTGTTCACTCCTTAGAGGGTACATACTTGAGTAGGCACAGAATGTTTCAGACATCCAAAGAGAATTATAACTTTATGTTTAAGCCTGGATTCTTAGGAGTCACCCCCTGATCAAAATGGCTTATTGTTCAGTGTTAGATCAGTCTGTTTCAGCCCCTTTGGCCAGGTGATCAGCCCCATGTTGATGGATTCGCATGTGTCTTGGAGAACGCTCTCAAGTTTGCCTCACGTCCTGCTTTGTTTGCTTCTGAAGTGGTGCAGCCTAACATACATGCACAGCTTTTCTGAGACCCAGGGTTAACTGTGATCCCAGGAAGGAAGGCTCTTTTTGGTTGTCCCTTCCATGGTTCTATGGTTCTTTCTACCAAATTTCTGTTAGCTCCATGATACAAGCAAAGTAGCCAAGCAAACAGATCCTCTGAATTGCTCTCCATCAAGGCCCTCATAGGTTTTGACAACACCCTTAAGCATGGCATTCTCCATTCTCTGATCCAAATAAAATCAATCTTCTCAAGCAAAGCTCTGGAACTCCTCATCCTTACGGCCTGCCATTCCATCATAAAGAATCACTATACAACTAGACCAGAGGTAAGAGCAAGAACCTGCTTTTTTTTCTGGAATGACACCCTTGCTCTTTGAACGGACACCGGGGGTTAGGAAATAGCAAAACTTGGCCTTTAAACCTCTGTCTAATGGGCAAGCAAGCTGAGTCAGGGAAGTATGGAATCCAGTACTCTCTGTGCTGTGACTGGAGTGGAGCTCTGCCCTACAGATATGGGTTTGGCTGGGGGAAACGAGACTTGCTCCTTTCAGCAATGCCTGCTGGGAATAGAGCCTCATGGAGGGCAAGAAACAACAGCCTGAATATTTGGGGTGAAACTGTAGACCCAAACGGGGAGCTTGGAGGATAGGAGAGCCTTGATTAGTGACTACATATGCCCAGGATAGAGCTTCTATAACATGGAAATGATGGAGGGATGTGAGGTAAGACAGCAGACTATACCTCAAATGCTACAAACATGTATTAGTCTCATCAAGATTTAGTAGATTTCCATATATGAACATTTCTCTATTTTGTATATACCTTTTGGACAATTTCCAGAGACTTTCAATGATTATACTTTTATATTATTGTGCAATTTTACCTTGCTGAGAAAAGATCCTGCTGTTATCCTTACCCCACCATTCCAGAAGTCATGTATTAAAATACTTTGATTTGGGAATGCCTGGGTGGCTCAGTTTGTTAAGCAATTTGCTCATGGTTTCAGCTCACATCATGATCTCAGTGTCATGGGATCAAACCCCATGTCAGGCTGGGTGCTCAGCTTGGAGTCTGCTTGAGATTGTCTCCCCTCTGCCCCTCCAGCCTTTCTCTCTCTCTCTCTCTCTTTCTCTCCTTTCTCTCAAATAAATAAAATCTTTAAAATCACATTTTGATTTTTTCTCCCCTATCCATGTTATTTCTGCTATAACCCTAATCGATATGTTTATAGAATGCTATTTGCTGTCTTGGTATTCCATACATCATTGCTTCTAAAATGGAGCATATTCCTGAAAGTAACTCATTATGATTCAAGGCAATAGAATCTGGGCCACAGACTTTGCCAGTCTAACTATGAGCTGAATAGAGCAGATGCTCTGAAAAGACAGTGGGATAACCTTTTGAATGCTTAGTTTTAGTCCAGAACAGTAGTGTATCTGAGCCAGCAACAAATAGATGGCATTATTTCTCCCACAGTCAAATATGTGGGTCAGAAAACCAAGTGGTAGATATAGGTATGTCTCATTTCACTCCAAATTACCCATTAGAAAGTAGCTACGCAAATATGTCCTTCTCTTTATGTGTATACATATGTGTGTCTGCATGTGTGTGGGTGTGTGTTAGGTAGAAAATATATTACCAATCATTTTTCTTTCATATTCTTTTATTTTCTTATTATTTCACAAGTGTTCATATAACTACTGACTAAATATTTCACTATTTAATTACATATTTAATAAACAGAATAGTTCATTGAGATTGTGAAAGAGCTAGAAGAGGAATAAATATCAAAATATATAAAGTGGCATATAAGATTGTGTCTGACTTTATAAGAGAGGTAGGCATGACTTTGGTGGTATGGGAGTTATATCATGTTAGGTGGTGGTCAGCTGTTATTACTGTTTATACTAAGAAGTAAAATATTATATATAATATAGTTACTTATAATATAACATGTACAATATATTTTTATATATTCATCTTGTAAAATATGTATAAGGAGATATTTATATATCTTGAGTTTATGAAGGGTTGCACTGCCCTGTGTTATCTGGTTAGCTCAGTATCATTTCTGCTTACTTTCATCTAATGAGGAGAGAAGCTCTGGCATAGATTTCTTTTTTTTTTTAAGATTTTATTTATTTATTTGACAGACAGAGACATAGCGAGAGAGGGAACACAAGCAGCGTGAGTGGGAGAGGGAGAAGCAGGCTTCCTGCAGAGCAGGGAGCCTGATGAGGGGCTTGATCCCAGGACCCTGGGATCATGACCTGAGCTGAAGGCAGAAGCTTAACGACTGAGCCACCCAGGTGCCCCCTCTTTCTTTTTTTAAGATTTTATTTATTTATTTGACAGACAGAGAAAGAGCACAAGTAGGCAGAGTGGCAGGCAGAGGGAGAGGAAGAAGCAGGCTCCCCACTGAGTGGGGGGAGCCCGATGCGGGGGATTGATCCCAGGACCCTGAGATCATGACCTGAGCCGAAGGCAGATGCTAAATGACTGAGCCACCCAGGCACCCTCTGGCGTAGATTTCTGAGAATCTCTTTAACCTCTGTGTTTTGGGCTAGAATTTGTCAATAAAAGGAGCTTACAGAATATTTGGAAGGTGGATGGGAAACGGACAGGCAAACTGCTATTTTTGGAGGGTTTTTTTGTGGTCAGACAACATGGCCCTGCAGACTTCTCCATGACTTCCTGATTCTCTATCATGAATACTAGAGAGGTGTCAGATTAGCAGTTCTCCACTGAGTTTGTGTTTTGATATTTTAAGTATACTGGTGGTTTCACAGACCTCTCAGCTTGCTCCTGTTTCTTTTTTTTTTTTAAGATTTTATTTATTTATTTATTTGAGAGAGAGAATGAGAGAGAGAGAGAGAGCACATGAGAGGGGGGAGGGTCAGAGGGAGAAGCAGACTCCCTGCCGAGCAGGGAGCCTGATGCGGGACTCGATCCCGGGACTCCAGGATCATGACCTGAGCCGAAGGCAGTCACTTAACCAACTGAGCCACCCAGGCGCTCCATCAGCTTGCTCCTGTTTCATAGCCATAGACGTGCTATGCTCCTCAGAACTCGCACTGATAACAGTTTCTCATATGCTTCAGCTCTGGTCTTTCAGATCTTTGTCCCCTAAGCTCCATCCACATATATGTTAAGCCCTTATTCTTACATTTATCCCCTTTATTTCCCTAACACATGTAGTGGTAACGTTTTTCTTTTTCTTTTTTTTTTTAAGATTTTATTTATTTATTTGAGACAGAGAGAATGAGAGGGAGGAGGGTCAGAGGGAGAAGCAGACTCCCTGCCGAGCAGGGAGCCCGATGCGGTACTTGATCCCAGGACTCCAGGATCATGACCTGAGCCGAAGGCAGTCGCTTAACCAACTGAGCCACCCAGGCGCCCCTAGTGGTAACGTTTTTCTAATGAAACTGAGACTGACATACCACACATGTCCCATGTAGTAGAAACGTGGTCAAGTATTAAAATTCTCATGTATATTTGCAATAATATGAATGGAGCTAGAGAGTATTATGCTAAGTGAAATAATTCAGTCAGAGAAAGACAAACCCCATATGATTTTACTCATGTGGAATTTAAGAAACAAAACAAATGAATAAAGGAAAGAAGACAGAGACACGTCAAGAAACACACTCTTAACTATAGAGAACAAACTGATAGTTATGAGAGGGGAGATGGGTGGGGGGATGGGTGAAATAAGTGATGGGGATTAAAGAGAGCACTTATCCAGATGAGCACTGAGTAATGTATAGAATTGTTGAATCACTATATTGTACACCTGAAATTAATATAACAACACTGTATGTTCACTATACTTGAATTAAAATAAAAAACAATAAATTTTTAAAAATTCTCATGAATATCTAAATTTATTATTATTAAATATGTTGGTATAACATATTGGTAAATTAGAAAATCAGTTGCTGTAGGTTATATGTTTTTTTACAGAGTATAATGTAACTTTAGGGAGATGTGTAAGGCTTTAAGTTTTGACATTTTCTGCCCCTAGAATTCCCATGTCAGGTAATGGTCCCTTTAAAGAGATTCTGACCCTTCAGAGTGGAGGCAAAGCAGTGGAGACAATGCCAACTCACACTGCTGAGGAAAAGCTACAAAATGAGAGCAAGATGCATTGTATAACCTTGGATGCCCAGGAAGCGGAAAATGGATCTTGACCAATAGCTCGGTGGGTGAGGTCATTATTAGTATCATGTTAGTAACATGATCCTCCCCACATGCAGGTCTCTTAGTTCTTTCCTATTTGCCACAACAACACTGATACAAATTAATAAACCTTATTTATTTGAAGTACATTATGTTGGTCCTTTTTAAATAATCCAGTGTAAATCCTTTGCCAGACTTCTAGCAAGCATCATGAGAAAAGTAAGACTGTGAATTCTTGCACACGCCAGTGGACAGCCTTTTAGTTGTTGGACCCCCAAGTTTGCTAACAAAGTCTGTGAGTAAATCAGTGATAATTAAGGAGCCTAGGAGAGTAATATAGCCAGAATGATTTCTAAGCGTACTAAGTATATAAACTGCCTTCCAGGTCTGTATCCTTGGCTTTTACAGGGTGTAATTTGAGATAATTGTTTTTAAGTGGGCCATAGTAAATCTGTTTATATACAAGTCTTGGCTGAATTTACCCAACTTATTACCAGGCCAACATAAGTCACTCAACCGAGTGTGCCAGTTGTATAAAAATACAGGAAAGTGAAAATCTGTGGAGATTACAGATGACTTAAGAAATTCTCAGACATGGTGTATTGTTTTGTGTTGTCGCTGTGTGAACAAACTACAAAATGAGATTTTATCCGGAATAATCAGCAGTCAAGAGCAGTTCTACTCTAAGTTCCAAAAGCAGAACTGTTTGAAACATTTCCACTCGTACAATCTGATATTTATTTTCAGACAATCCTCCTAAAAAACTCACTAGAGAATTAAAATGGCTAAAACATTCCCCCTTAGGCAAACCCAATAACCTGGAAGCTTTTTACCTTCTAGCACAATCTGAGCAAACTTCAAAATTACCATCTGTGTGCTGGTGAAACATTGTTAGGAGTGCTAAACAGGATTATGAATAATATAAGTAATAGTTGGTTTGGTGTTTTTGAGTTGCTATTTGTTTCCTGAAGAAATGATTTTAGAAAAAGTTCTCAACTCAAAAAGTCTTTAGCTCAAGACTAATTTCTTTATTGGTTATTTTTACAGGTTCTAATAGTAACCAATATATTTTTCCCCCTTGCACTCCATTTAGTACATGGATGATGTGTTCATTGCATATGATATTTATGTTGCTAACAAGCATTTTCTTATTTCCAATTTCATTAGCCTTGACTGCCCCCTTCCACTTTGTCTATTCTTTTTTTTTTTTATTTCTTAGTATTAGCAATCATTTGTTTATTTCTTTTTTACTTGTTTTACAGTGGAAAAGTACCTTGGTTTAAGAGGTAATAGGTGACAAAGCATATCCCATAATTAGTTGGGTTATGGGATCAATTAAATAAAGCCAAAATAAACCAGTTCAAGAGTATGTCATTAACAATGTTTGTTCAAAGGCAAAAAAACTACAAGAATATGGCATGGTACAAGGTAGGTATTTGGTTAACAAAGTAGTGTGATTGATGTGGTTAAATAAAATGTGAGTCTGATTATCTCACACTTAAAAGGTTTCCCACGTAACTCAGATCATTATTTGGATGTCAAATAAGCATCTGAAACTAAACATGTTCAAAACTAGTCTTTTCATCCACCTCTGCCCATTCATGTGATGTATCTTACTTTCAAAGTTTTAGCTATTGTTATTATTAGAAATTAATATGTAACAATAGTTCAATCCAAAACCTTGGAGTATTTTTTTTTTACTTTTTCTTTCTTACACATTTATAATTCAATTTGTCAGCAAATTTGGTGGACTTTGGCTTCAAAATATATTTATAATTGGCCACCATCATTAGCACTGCATAGATCTGGTTCAAGTCACCATCATCTCTCACCTGCATTGGTGATGACCTCCTCCCTGGTCTTCTTACATCAGCATTACCCACCTTCATTCTAGCCTCAACACAAACTTGAGTGATCTTGTAAAGTGTATGGCATTCTTTCGTACTAAAGTCAGCAATGCTTCACATCTCTCTTTAGAGAAATGTCAAATTGCATATAAATTCCAGTGCAATCTTACCCATCCTTTCCCATCATCTTTTTTCCTACTTGATCTCATTCCTTGTTCCTTGACCACAACCACCACTCCTTATTGTGCCATCCTGGCCTCATTGCTGTTTCCTTAGATATACGAGATACGCTATTTCCCTAGGGCTTTTGCCCTTAGAATATATTATCTAAAACTTTGCTCCCTCATCTCCATTTAGTTTTTATTCAAAATTTACATTACTTTCAGTGAAAACCTTTCTATCCCTCATATTTAATACTAAATAATTCCCACACCCAATATTTTTTGAAATGTATTAAACCTTCCATATCTGTTTTTTACAGAATGCTTATCACTACCTAACATCATTTATATTTTACTTTTTTTTGTATTATCTTTCCCACTGGTATATAAGTTCCACAAGAAGGTGACAGCTGCTTTTTTTGTTCAATGCTATATCCTTAAGGATTGGAAGAGTGCCTGGCACCAAATGATGGCAAATGAATAGCTATCAATGAATAATTTAATGAAATACATTTTTTTAAAAATCTTGACTCAATGCAATTAAAATGTATTTCCTATTTGACGGTGATATGCAAAATTAAGAGCTACTAATAAGGACACCAAAAAGTACACAACTGGGCAATGTATTGCTACCTACAAAGCATTTCAATAGCACAGACCATATGAAGCAGCTTAGAGAGGCTCCGGTGTAGTTTGCAGATTTCTTCACTCAAAATTATCTTCCAGTGTTTGAAGTTTTAAAATTATTTTTAAAAATATCCTTGCTTTTCTTCTTGGCAAAACTGTAGCAATTACATTATTTTTAGCTACAAAATTAGCAGTAAATTTATAATTCAGATTAGTTTATACATTATTTGCATAAAAGAGACTTTCTTATGAATACCATGACCAACCATTGAAGTGTTGATATTTAATTTAGGCTTTCATCACTAAGTATAGTTAAAGGCTACTCATTATAAAGGCACACAGTTTAAGAAAGAAAATTATGCTACATCTAACCACAAGATTGGATATTTTTCTAAGTTTTGTGGGAAGATAGAATACTTGCACTTGTATGCAACAGAAAATCTTTCTGTAGAGCAAAAATACAAGTAGTAGCTTTTGGGGATTATCATAATAGTTTTATTATTTAAAAGCAGGAATAAAAATTCAATGTATCCTCATACAGGTGGTTATGAATTACTTAAAGCTCTTATTAGCTTATAGAGCTGCTTGAGGAGACTCACACTGCCAATGGCAAGACAGTTCAAAACAGAGAAGGAAGATAACCCATTTGGTTGGATTCACTGGTTCTTTTTACTTTGAAAATGATGTGTTGAAGCAGGCGTCAGGCTGCTCAAATGTTGCTTCTGACAGACACCTACTGTCTACTGCTGCTGAAAAATCTCCTCATCAGCTTTGTAGAGTTTGTGTTCTGTTTTTTGAACTGGAATCAATCATGCATTCTTACTTCTTTCCATGTGTCTGTCTTTCATCTTATAATAAGACAAATCAGCAGATTTGAACTTGATATCAAAGAAAATTACATTCAAACCTTGATTTTACTGTATAATATATAATTTGCACTATGGTAAGTATAATCAAAGGCGTATTGTAAAGCATAACATTGTATACTTTTTGAAATGATAAAATAAAACTTCAAAGAATATTTAAGGATTTCATTTTTAATGTAAATTATCAAGAACAATCATGACATTTTTTGAGACAAAAAAAACAAATTCTAGTAGAAAATATTTTCCCCGCTGCCAAAAACTAGCAGTGTTGGATTTCTTTCAAGATAAGTCACTATTTTTGGCCTGTTTAAAATGTTTAGTCTTGGGCTTTAAAGCCCTTTGTATATAAAAATATATAGTTAGTAAGTTCCTTTTCCATAAAGAGAGTCAGTTTTTATTACCAAGTATTATGAGGAATTTCTGTAAGATTTCAAGAAAAATATCTGGGTATGTAGCATAAGGTTTTTCTTGTTTGTTTGCTTTAATTTAATGCAGCAAAGAACTCCTGAATTCACATAATGTAATTTATCTTCACACAAATTATTCTTTTATGCCATTAATATTTAATGTTGATCAACCTAGGTACTATAAAATTATATTTAATTTATCATTTAAAATTTCTTTAAGTAATGAAATAGCATGTGCATTTGAAAGAAAACATTATTTAAAATATTTTTGTGTATCCCTTCTTAAAAAAAAAAAAAAAGCCTTTCCTAGTGATGTATAGTGGTTCTTATAAACTAAGAGCAAAAGATTAGCTAAATCTTGGATGGAACCAGGAACTAGAAAACTATCAATAAGTGAGAAAATACAGATGTATTGTCTGTTGTCCTCTCCTCTCTCTGAAAATATGCCTCATTCTTCTTAAATATTGTACATTGGTTTTTCTGCTTTTTTTTATTCATGTGATAGGATGTAATTGCTTCACTTTTCCTAAATTTGTGTAATATAATGCTAATCATATCAAAAAGTGAGTGAAAAGCATCAATCAAAATTCTGAATTTCAGAGAAATAGAATATGATTGCTCTACTTGAATAATATTTCCAGCAATGGCCAAATTGGCTTGAAGCAGAGAAAAGTTTATAAAATTTACACACGGCTGTCAAGGGTTTATCTCTATAGATCTGAAGGCATCAAATTTGATAAATAAGATCTGAGTGTCATAACTATTATTAAATTACAAACCAACTTTAACATTTTGAGATTAAAATACTGTAGTTCAAAAAAGGATACTTTAGAAAAAAAGATGGAATCAACATGTTAAATTTCATGTTATGTTCTGTAGATAGCATGAGGACATAAAGATGGAATTTTTTATGTTTCTAGGCCTATGAATCATGGAATTTTGAAATATTAACATCAATACTTACAACTTCAATAGAAGAACAACCATTCAAAAATGCAAACACATCTTCATAGATAACAGTGAGGATTATGCCTTCCAATGGTCTAGATTGGAACCTTGGCTCCAATTTTATTAGTTGTACTCCCATGGACATGTTACAAAACTTTATTTTTTTCCCTAGATATTTTCTCCTTAAAATAATAATAAAAACTAGTTCTTAAGTGCATAGCCTTTTTGGAAACATTAGCTCATGAAATCAGCACCTTAATGGGTTTCTATAATGTAAAATAGCTTATATGCAATTGGTAAATAAAGAATGATGTTACTATAACAAAGAATTTGTCCATACTACATTTTCTCTAACATTTAATTTTTTAAAATAGCACTTTATTTATTTATTTTTTAAGATTTTTTATTCATTTGAGAGAGAGAGAGAGAGCACAAGCAGGGGGAATGGCAAAGGGAGAGGAAAAGCAGGCTCCCTGCTAAGCAGGGAGAAGGATGTGGGGCTTGATCCCAGGACCCTGAGATCATGACCTGAGCCTAAGGCAGAGGCTTAACTGGCTGAACCACCCAGGCACCCCTTGCCTAACGTTTTTAAAATATATTTTTTGTTCCTCCAGATAAAGGCAATCACACTCAAAGTGAAATACACAACTGGAAACAGCAAACTGTAATACAATGCAATACTTTCCATGATACCCAATCATCTCATGCTCTTTTTGTTGCTCAGTTTAGCACCATAATCTCTCCTGGATATGCTTATTTCATAGTTCCACCAGATTTGTACACTCTTCTGATGGCTCCACAACTAAACAACCATAGCACTTCCTTGTACCTTTTATATCAAGTCTCTCCTCCATTTTATTCATTCTAATGTAAAGTATTATATCTACTGTAGTATTTTGTTACTTATTAGAAATGAACCTGCCTTGTATATGCTCTAGTATAATTATTAGAATTTTTATAATTGTTGGCACTCTGATTACAAAAATGCATATGATTTGAGTTTCCTGTTCTTTGTCTTATATTTTTAATGCATGATTGTGAAGAATCTGAGGTTTTGCTACAATTCACATACCACATTAGAGCAGAAATAATACATCGATTAATGCTTGGAATATAGAGAACACTCAAGAAATATTAGTTATTGTTACTATTGTGTTCTTTCTTTCAAAGGCTAGTCCTAAATCAAAAGGAGCAGCAAACAAAATAGTAATCTAGTCAACAAGGTTAACTGATTGTTTTTTAAAGTAAAGACATTTTGTATGTGCTGTGGGTGCAAAGATGAATAGGACATTATCTCTGCTTGTTGGAAGCTCACAAATATATCAGATATCATGATATTAAATGCCATTATAAAAGCATGAACAAACTTCTATGGGCAAAACAACGTGGATTCATACATTCTAGTCAGGTGGAAAACCATGTGACAATTTATTGTGGAGCAAGTAATATATGACAGACTAGCAGAGGGTCTAGATTTAAAAGCTGAGATAGGACACTCAGTAAAATTTGAATTTCTGATAAACAACAAATAGATTTTTTTTTTAAAGATTTTATTTATTTGACAGTGAGAGATACAGCGAGAGAGGGAACACAAGCAGGGGGAGTGGGAGAGGGAGAAGCAGGCTTTCCGCGGAGCAGGGAGCCCGATGCGGGGCTCGATCCCAGAACCCAGGGATCATGACCTGAGCCGAAGGCAGTCGCTTAACCAACTGAGCCACCCAGGCGCCCCAAAAAGGTAGACTTTTAATAACTGCTTTTATCACCAGGCTAAGTCATGCAGTTACAAAGTAGTTAGAAATTTCTGAAAGGATATTGTTGTTTAAAAAAAAAAAATCTCATTCTTACATAAATAATCTCTAGTAGTTCATTGGGACACTACTGTTCAAAAAGCCCTGGGGAAATAACTCCCAAACAAAACACTCAACCCAAGGTTGTTTCCAGCCCAATGGTAATGAAGCTGTGTGCAAGAATTCAGGCCTCTCGAAGAAGACACCACGTCAGGCCTAGTCGGGGCCATTGGCAGGGCTCGGAGCCGCCAGCTAGACTCCAAAGTGGGAGCCCAAGTGGTTTTTTTCTGGGACACCCTACTTGAATTATTGTTCAATTAGACAACACAGTAGATCTTCAAAGGAGAACAATTAATTAACGTGATGAGGAGGTCACTGTACTCTTTGGACTATACGTCGTAATTGCGGTTAGTAAATTCTGACAGTCTTAACAAAAATAGCCTCCACCATTTGCAGGTATGAAGATAACTTAATTCTCTATCAGATGTTTTATTTTTGCTGGACAACAAAACATGATTGACAAGCTATAAATGATACTGTTTTATATTATAAAAATACTAGCTTTTTTTCATTTATTATATTTATAGGCATTCACTGCTTGAGTCAAGGTTAGGCTTGGTAAGTGATTAAAGGCAATTTTATTACAGCAGCATGTACTTATTATTCTAAGAGAGTAAAATGCATAAAGGGAAACAGCTTTTATTTTTGTTGCTATCTGTAAAATTGAGTGACTTTGCTGATGTAAAATACCAGTAACTCACTTGAGGACCATGCCACCTTCTGAAAATGCTCACACCTATTGCTCAGAAGCGTCAGCCTTACAGCGTATCTCAGACTCGTCCAGAGCCGATGTGGTCAGCAGCTTGCTGTTCTTGGGCAACGGGTGTGTTCCTGGCCCCAGCTCTGACTGCACTCGAAGCTCTGGCTTCTTTGATGACGTGTAAGTGTGCAGTGGTTGAGGTACCATTTGGGGGTGCCAAGGCTGGTGTTAAGATCAATCCCAAGAACTATACTGATAATGAATTGGAAAAGATCACAAGGAGGTTTAGCATGCAGCTGGTGAAGAAGGACTTTATTGGTCCTGGCATTGATGTGCCTGCCCCAGACATGAGCATGGGTGAGTGGGAGATGTCCTGGATTGCTGACATCTGTGACAGCACCATAGGGCACTATGATATTAATGCCCATGCCTGTGTTACCGGTAAGCCCATCAGTCAGGGCGGAATCCACGGGCGGATCTCTGCTACTCGCCTGGGAGTCTTCCATGGGATTGAAAATTTCACCAATGAAGCTTCTCGGATGAGTATTTTAGGAATGACACCAGGGTCTGGAGATAAAACATTCATTGTTCAGGGATTTGGTAATGTAGGCCTGCACTCTATGAGATATTTACATCGTTTTGGTGCTAAATGTGTTGGTGTTGGTGAATCTGATGGGAGCATATGGAATCCAGATGGTACCGACCCAGAGGAACTGGAAGACTTCAGATTGTAACATGGATCAATCCCGGGCTTCCCCAGGGCAAAGCCTGTGAAGGGTGCATCTTGGAAGCTGACTGTGACATCCCGATCCCTGCTGCCAGTGAAAAGCAGCTGACCAAGTCCAATGCACCCAGAGTCAAAGCCAAGATCATTGCCACTTTTTTTTTTAAAGATTTTATTTATTTATTTGAGAGAGAGAATGAGAGAGAGAGAGAGAGCATGAGAGGGGGGAGGGTCAGAGGGAGAAGCAGACTCCCTGCCGAGCAGGGAGCCCGATGCGGGACTCGATCCCGGGACTCCGGGATCATGACCTGAGCCGAAGGCAGTCGCTTAACCAACTGAGCCACCCAGGCGCCCCTATCATTGCCACTTTTATAGCATGGTTTTACTCAAAAGAATACCAAGGGAGGGGACCAAGGTTCTGCTCACCACAGTTCCTCCAAAAATCCATAAACTGATACTAACAAGTTCACAAGGATCTAGATGCAAATGCTATAAACCTAGAAATTTAGAGATTAATATCCACCGAAGAAAAAATTAGAACTAATCATGGCCCTATACAAAGTTGGATCATTATCCATGAGAACCACGTTAAGATACAGTGGCTAACTGATTAAAAAAAAAAAAAAAAGATGAGACTATTATTTTCACTACTATGTACGATTAAATTTCTTTTTACAAATTTTATGTATCTATTTGACAGAGTGAGAGACAGCGAGAGAGGGAACACAAGCAGGGGGAGTGGGAGAGGGAGAAGCAGGTTTCCCTCTAAGCAGCGAGCCCGATGAGGGGCTGGATCCCAGGACCCTGGGATCATGACCTGAGCCGAAGGCAAACACTTAAGGACTGAGCCACCCAGGCACCCCAACGATTAAAATTTTCAACCCACAGGGACATTGGTTTTCTTTTTCTCTTGCCTGGGGAAATGTTACTTGTTTCCATTTCTGGACCAAGAGCAAACTTACCTAAGTAACTGAAATATCTTTTTTTTTGTAATTTATTCTTTGCTTCTCAATTCTAGATTTCATTATCATATGGCAATATTAGCAGAGAATACTGAGAATTAAAATGAAATTCAATAAAGTGATCTGGCAAAACATAGCATTCTAAGGAAAAATAAATTAATGCTATTAACCTTAAGTCTATTTGAAACAGGCATCTCTTTACAAGTAACTATCATACACACATATGCATTTCCTTGGAGATGAAGGAATGATATGCAAGACTAATGTAAACATGTAAACTACCTCACAGGTTATGGACCTTGACCATTTCATTATTGTGCAAATTGACTTTTAATGATTCTCAAATGGAGAAAAGCCAGGAAATTATTTTTAACATATTTTCAATGCATTCAGAAAATGGGGATAGCAAATTCCATGAGAAAACTGTAAAGTTGTTAAGTTTCAGTGCTATTTTCTGTGCTATTTCGGTGATTTATATAATTCCCAGATAAACCTCAAGGCCTGAAGGCTACAGAATATTCTGCATTGAATGTCATGCAATTCACACACAGGTTGTTCTTACTTGCCCTGTGTAACTTGATTTATGCGTCACCTTGCCTAGGCTTTCGTTCCCAGTCTTTGCTCAAACACTAGTCTAAATGTTGCTGTGAAGGTATTTCGTAGATGTGACTAACATTGATAAATTGTTGATTTTAAACACAGAAGATTATCCTCCATAATGTGGTGGACCTCTCCAGTCAAAGGAGTTAAGAGGAAAAACAGATTTACCAGAGTAGAAGGAATTCTGCCTTGGTTTCCAGGCTGCTATCCTGCCCTATGTATTTCGGACTCAAGACTCTAAGTATTCAAGTATAAACTGATATTCTATGCTAAAATAAAGCACAGGAAGTGCAGTTATTACAAAGCCAAGAATTAAATGGGATTAATTGGGAATTTGAAATCTTACACATTTTATACATTGATGAGGCACTTAGTTCTCTGGAACTGGTAAGCATAGAGGTACTATATTCTTGATTATGTGCTTAGGCAATGTGTTTATGTTTAATTAAATTTAAATACTCAAATTCTTTTTTAACTATAGTCCAAAATTTTCATTTCCAAAAGTAATGCTTGTTATTATTTAATGTGTTGGTGTATCTGGGTGTTCTCTTGTGTGTCTAACTTATTTATGACATCTTGTGCCAAACACTTCCAACACCTTACATAAATTAATGTCAGTCAAGTACAAATATAAATATATTTTCATTTTTTTCTTTTTCTAAATTTTGGAAGATTTTAGTGATATTGAAAAATTAATGAAAATATTTTTAAAAGATGAAAGAATAGATAAGTATATTTCCTTTAACTCTTATTCTTCTTGAATTTTCTTCTTAGCTAATATGGAAAGGAAAATCCTGGAATTCCTTATGGTGAAGGAACTTGCCAGTTGCATGGTTAATTGATTGTTCAGAATGGGTAGTGTTATTATCACTAGTGCTTTTGTTTTTACTAGCTTTGGTCTTTCAATAGCTATGTCCTCACTTACCAAGGAAGTTATTCTTTATTTAAATTATAAGTTAATTAATCTGTATATGGGTACAGCCATACTTTGGAAATATTGCAGGTTTAGTTCCAGACCACTATGATAAAATGAATATCAAAAAAAAAAAAGTGAGTGAAATGAATTTTTTGGTTTGCTAGCGTATATAAAAGTTATGTTTATACTATGTGGTAGTCCACTAAGTGTGCAATAACATTATGGGTAAAAAAATATACCTACCTTAATTATAAGATATTTATTGCTAAAAAATGCTAACCATCATCCAAGCTTTCAGCAAGTTATAATCACTGATTACAAATCCCCATGAAAAACAGTAATAATGAAAAACTGTGAAATATAAATTACCAAAATGTGACACAGAGACACAAAATGGTGCTGATTGATGCTCAATGCAGGGTTGTCACAAACTTTCAATTTGTAAAAAATGGAAAAACACAATATCTGCAATACACAATAAAGCAACGAGCAACAAATGAGTTATGCCTATATAGGAATATATTAAAAAAGAATGCTTAGGAACTTAACTGTTTATATATGAAAAACTCCTTTATGAATTATAGATTCAGCAATTTATTAAATAAATTAACTAAATATATAGATTTAATAATTTATTAAAATTATGTATCAATAGAGGAGTTTTGCTCTTCTTTTTTTTTTTTTTTTTAAGATTTTATTTTTATTTATTTATTTGAGAGAGAGAGAATGAGAGACAGAGAGCATGAGAGGGAGGAGGGTCAGAGGGAGAAGCAGACTCCCTGCCGAGCAGGGAGCCCGATGCGGGACTCGATCCTGGGACTCCAGGATCATGACCTGAGCCGAAGGCAGTCGCTTAACCAACTGAGCCACCCAGGCGCCCGAGTTTTGCTCTTCTTAAAATCTTGATGGGGAAAATATAAACATCTGGGGTATAATTTTTTGATGAATTATAATCCTAATAAAATAATACATATTTAGAAACTATGTATTGATGGACATTAAGGAGGGCATGTGATGTGATGAGCACCGGGTGTTAAATGCAACTAATGAATCATTGAACACTACGTCAAAAACTAATGATGTACTATATGTTGGCTAATTGAATTTAAGTAAATAAATAAATAAACTATGTATTGGGTATAAAATAGGTCAATCTTACGATTTAATCCCAAAAAGAGCAGCATTAAAAAAAAAATTCATGCAAGGTTAACTTTCTTCTCATTACTAGAATGTGTGAGAAAAACAGTTAAATAAATTACAAGATATAAAATAAGCACTTATGTTGTTTATGTTTCTGAGTTTAATGTATATTTGAGATAATTACATAAGCATGTGGCTTCCCTAACATATTTCCAAACTATTTGAAATTAAAGATACAGCAAGCATAAATACACACATACATTTTTCTACATATATATGTACACTGTAGAGCATAGTTATATTATTGTACATCATAATAAAGAGATTTAAAACCTAAGAAAATTCACTTTTTCTAATGCATGAGATTTGTCACTTAATCTTTCTATGACAAATTATATTTACTAAGAACTTCAGATGAACTGGGCACTGTGCTTGAATGAGGACATCAAAGATAATATAGACAAACTCTCTGATTTGGTATCATTAATAATTACCAAAAGAGATATAACATAATGAAGTTGTTCAATAAATATTTCACAGAGTTATTTTTTGTTTTTTAAACTTAGCTTTTAGGATAAATAAGTTTCCAGAGAATGGAAGGGGGAGTAAGAACATTTTCACATTTCATTTTTATTTAATAAAAAATCATCATCTCCTACATTCTAGAATATCTGAAAAATATGTGTGTATGTATTTTTGTGCATATGTGTGTTTATAAATTGAAATATGGTTGTGTATATGTAATAATACATAAAGTATTATTTCTACTTCCAAGTGAGCTTAATATCCAGTGAAAAGGAAATGCAATGTTATAATTTATAACAATATTATATTTGCTATTTTGATAATATCATTAAGACTTATTGATTTTATTACTTTACCTTCTTTGGGAGCTTATTATGTACCAAAGACTGTGGAAAGGACCCTATAAATTCCAGTTAATTTAGTTAATTATAAAGCAATATAAACATAGTATAGAAGCAAGGAAGATGGTGACAATTATTCCTGCTGGTGGGAAAAGGGAATATTTCACACAGTAGATAAAAATTCAAGCTAGGTGTTGAGGATGGGGAGCGTTCTACCCAATTGGGGTAAATCATTCCTGAAAGGGAATATTTTGAGAAATGTGGGAAATATGAAAGTGAATGGTGTATTCCAAAAGTTGGTCAACAAAGATGTGACTGGAACCTGGAGTATAATGTTCTACAGATGGGTAAGAGCAGAGGATATGATAATAATAGTGATGATAATAATAATAAATTTGAAGACCAATTAAAATCAAATTGTAAAGATCATCTTTTGGCTATTAATTTCCTATGAATAGTAAGAAAAACTTAAAACTTTACTTCAGAGGACTATGAAATTTTGTGTTAAAAATTGGTATCTAATACACAATGCTTAAAGGAAATTAAAAAGCAAAGTATATCAAGATATCCATAGATGTGCATAAATGTTGACTTGTTGCTGCTCCTGGGTGGCTCAGTAGGTTAAGTGTCTGTGTAGGGCTCGGGTCATGACCTCTGGTCCTGGGATAAAGCCCCACATATGCTTCCTGCTCAGTGTGGTATCTGCTTCTCCCTCTCCCTCTGCTCCTCCTCCCGCTCACTCATGTGCTCTCTCTCAAATAAATAAATAAATAAAATCTTAAATATATAAATAAATAAATGTTGACTTGGTACTCTTAAGATAATACTCCTAACATTTTATTCTCATTAAATAATTTTTTATGAAAATATATATTTAGAAAGAGATGGATATTTATATCAGTATCTATAAAAGAAAAAAGATAGAAAAAGGTATAAATAGGGAAAAAAGTATAAAAAGGAGAGGTAGAGGAATGAAAAGAGAAAAGAAGGAAGAAGCAGTCAAAGGAACAGACCTGGATGACTAATATGGGGAAATGTTTGAGTGTGCTCCAATACAAATACATGTTGTATTAAATTAATATGCAATCTATTAATTTTTTTTTAAAGATTTATTTATTTGACAGAGAGAGACACAGCGAGAGAGAGAACACAAGCAGGGGGAGTGGGAGAGGGAGAAGTAGGCTTCCCGCCAAGCAGGGAGCCCGATGCGGGACTCGATCCCAGGACCCTGGGATCATGACCCGAGCCGAAAGCAGACGCTTAACCGACTGAGCCACCCAGGCGCCCCAATCTATTAAATTTTTAAAATTGTTTTTATATTACAATGAAATTCACATTTTTTAAAAAAGTTTTTTAGGAAAAAATTGAAATTTATCCTTATAAAATTGAAATACATCCTTATACTACATCCCAGGGTCAACCACAGTATTTGGATATATCCTTACAGATATTTAAATATTTATGCTATGCATATATAAAAATCTATGTTGTGTATATGCTATATGTATATTAAAGTACCATATAGTGATGCTAGTATTTAGCTCTCCAAGAAGACTTTTTAAAGTTTTATAGAAAACTAAACCTAAGTATATAGCTCAATGAATTTTCACAAACTGAACAGCTATGAAACCAGGAACCAGATTCAGAAAGTGTATTGCCAGTGTGCAAGTAGCCTTCTCTTAGCCTTCAGGTAAAAACCATCATTTTCTCCTGGAGAATCAACATTTCAGTTTCTTACGGAATATATTTGACTGTTTTTCACTTTACATAAATAAACTCAATGTACAGTCTTTTTTATCTGGCTGCTTCAACTCACCTTTATTTTTAAGATACGTATTGTTGCATGTAGTTGTGGATCATTCATTTTCATTCCTTTATGGTATGCCAGCAAGTGATTATACTGCAATTTAGGTACCAATATTTATCATCCTACTGTGCTGATATGAACACTCATATGCCTGTCATTAGAGAATCCGTGCATGTGTTCTGTAGGCTCTATACCTAGGAATGGAAATTCTGATTCATAGGGTTTGCATATGTTCAGCTTTAGTAGATCATGCCAAACATTTTCCCTAAATGGTTTTACCAATTTACTCTCCTCACTGATATATGAAAATTTTGGAGCAACACATCTTTGTTTTGTATATATACATTTGTCTTTTTAAAATTTTTGGCCTTTCTGATGGGCCATGGTGGTGTATAATATATATACCATTATATGCAAAGTCTAATATATATTGGGCATTGTGTTTTAGAGCAGCTTTTTGTTCACAGCAAATTTCAGAGGCAGGTATAGAGATTTTCCAAATACCCGCTGCCCTCACACACGCATAGCTACCCCTTTAATCCGTATCTCCCACCAAAGTGGTATATTTATTGTAATTGATGAACCTATATTGATAAATCATTATCACCCAGAGTTCACAGTTTACATTGTCGTACCTTCTTCATGTACATTCTGAGTTTAGACAAATGTATAATGACATGTCTCTACCATTTTGGTATCATATAGAAAAGCATCACTACTCTAAAAATCCTCTGTGTTCTGCCTATTCATCCCTTCCTCTCCCTGAAACCCTTGACACTTCTGATCTTTCTAATGACTCCATAGTCTTTTTCTTTTCCAGAATATCATATAGTTGGAATCATACAGATTCCAAGCCTTCTCAGATTGGCTTGATGCACCACAGTTTATTTATCAACTTAAGAACATCCTGGTTGTTTCAAAGTTTTGGCAGTCATGAATAAAGCTCCTATAAATATCCATGTGCAGGTTTTTGTGTATACATAATTTTTCAGTTCACTTGGGTAAATACCAAGGAGAATGATTGCTGAAGTCTATGGTAAGAGTATGTTTAGTTTTGTAAGAAACCACCAAACTGTCTTCCAAAATAGTTCTACCATTTTGCATTCCCACCAGCTATGTGTAGGGAGTTTTTTTGTTTTTTGTTTTCTGTTTTTTTATTGTTGTTACACATACTTGACAGCATTTGGTGGTGTCAGTGTTCTGGATTTTGGCCATTGTGATAGGTGTAATAATTTCTTATTGTTTTAATTTGCATTTCCCTGATGACATATGATGTGGAGCATTCTTCATATGATTATCTGCCATCTGTATATCTTCTCTGGTAAGGGGTCTATTAATGTCTTTGGCCCATATTTTAATTGTGTTCTATGTTTTCTTATTGCTGAGTTTTAAGTTCTAAAAAGTTAGAAAAAGCTAAGACCAAAGGAAAGGTTCTAACGATTAAATAAAGTAAGTTTAACACTAGCTTGCACAAGACTTAAAAAGAGAACTAAGAGGAGTTATACCACTAATGACATAGTGAGTCACTGATTTTTTTATATGAAAGAAATGGAAAAGTATTGAATGGTTTTAAGTTAAGAGTGAAATAATCACACTTGTAATTTTGGAAAAATTACTTTGAAGCAAGACTGAATTAAAGTGGTTTACAATTAGAGCAATTAGAGTCAAGGAAACCATTAAAAGGTATTAACATAATTTAGCTGAGAGAGCACACTTTTATCTTCAAATTATTTTCACTCAGCATACTGAAACTATGGTTTATTGTTTTCTAGCATACAATCGGAAAGAGAAATATCCAATGACACTATGAGTCCTGTTCCTCTTTTTGGTTACTGATTTTCATCCCCTTCATCTATGAATATAGTTCTACTGTTTTTTCTCTCTCTCCCTCTCTCTATTTGTTAATCTTCTCTTTTTAGTTATTTCAGGAACTCAAGTTTGATAAAAAGTACAGAAACAAAAACAAGACATTTCAAGATTCTACTTACTAATAATTTCATCATGGAAAATTTGTGACAGGAAAATATCTCTGATTTAAAAGACAAAAACTTGCACTTTTTTTTTTTTAAAGCAACTGTTTACCAGTGTTTTACACCTTTTGAATAAATTATAGGAATAATAATCACAGAGGTAGAGGAAAATAAGAAATCATCTACTACAATTACTTACATTATAGGTAAGAACATTGGGGCCCATAAAGTTATAATGACCATTTGTCTCATACCTGACTTTTAGTATTATGGATCTGCTTATATCATTACCCTATAGATAGTTGTCCAAGAATGAATACACATTTATCCCTTAACAAAAATGTCGACCTTGTTTAGTGCAATTTTTTTTCTCCAGTAAAAAAGAACTTTTTTTTTTTCTATACTGTTATCTCTGACATACTGGGGAGAACAGAGATCATGAAATGTGTCTTTAAATTTTGAACATGTTTCAATAACCTGCCAGCTCTAAGACTATTCATTTAACTCAACTTGAAGAAAATTTTGAAGGCCTATTCCATCACTGACTCCCAAAGGTTAGACCAAGTTTGAACTTTGAGCAATGAACCTTTAGAGGGAGGGCATATTGAACTATAATTTGTCATTTTTCAGGAGAAAAATGTACCTATTATAAGAAATAAATGGGAAATTAATTGTTTCACCTCGCTTGTGCTTAAGAGAACAGACTGTCATTCTATACAGGAATCTGGAATCTATATAGGAATCTAGTTTGGCAAATGCCAGGAATTTATTATCACTGGGTTGATAAAGTAAGAAATCATTAAATATTCTTGTCAGAAAATATTCAGCATATGTATATTCCAAAGTTTTTTTTCTTATTTTAAATAGAACATTTTAAGTATTAAGGCAGCTAATCTGGTAAGAGTTATGTAAAGTAAAACCTGTTAATGGAATAAAGCTAAATATTGACCCACACTTTTTATCTAATGTACATTGGTAACTATACTGCTTTTATATGTATTTCCAAAAATATTTCATAGAAGCAGTAGCTCTTTTGTGTGTGGGTGATCATTTGAGTTGACAAAGTATTCTGACACTCATTTTCTTTTTCTCAGAAACTTCTGGCATTTAACTTCTCAAGCACATTTAATGTCCCTATCTCAACTGACAGAAACAGAAAGTGCACTTATAATTAGAGAAACTTTGCTTGTAATGAGTGATCTGTTAGTTTTGGATACAAAATTCAGTTCTTTCTGACAGTTCATACCTTTTTCTCAAAATGAACACAAATTTAATTATATAAATGAGCATCTGCTAATGTAAGTGAATGAAATAATAAGATTCACCTGAACACAACACACAAATTGGCATAAAATAAGAATGATGTCTGCAAGTGTGAATGAAGGAAATGTTATGTAACCTCTGTCCATTCAAAAGAGAATGATAAAAAGCGGTGAAGTCATTTTGGTGGAGCACTGGATTATCACTCCTCAGAGTGGAGACAAAATTGAATTGATCAAAATTCTTACAGGTAGTTGATGTGCAAATATTATGCACAGAGAATAGAAAAATACAATGTGATTGGTTATATAAAGTAAAAGTATGGAAAAATAGAAAAATTTGACCTAATTTGTAGATTATGAAAAATTAATCTGCATTGCAATTATTTACATTTTTATCACTTTATAACAACTACTTCAACTCTATTTTAGAAATGAATAAGGTATAAGATAAATTTAGAAAAAATGAGCTCTGTCATTTTCATTTTATGATGAACCTAAAGCTTTTATGTTTTTCATTGTTTTTTTTACAACTTCATAGATATATTCTAAGAAATGTTAACTTCCTTAGGAAGAAAAATTGACCTAAAGTTTTATTCTTGAATGGTACTTCACTTGCTTTTGTGTTGAATTTAAATAAAAATAATAGTATTAATTATTGTATTAAACTGTATTATTCATATTTAATTATATTGTTAAACTAAGTTAATAATTGGTCACATTTCAGAGAAATTATTTTATCTCCATCTCAAATTTATTGCTCCTCTCCAATTTATATCAATCTACTTATCCCTCTAGTCTTTGTGTGTTTTGAAAAGTTTGTACTTAATGTTAAAAATGTTATTTTTAGATTTGGGGAATTTATAGATATTAATATTTTATTTTCTGACTCCTTGTTCTAAAACAAAACGTGAAGAACATATTATATGCCAGTGCCTCATTGGAACTTTGTAGTTAGTGTGCAAAAAGAACAAGAGCAGTCAGTGGTGTATTACTAAGCTGGACAAAACATTGCAAAACACAGCACATACTTGCACACATGTACCTTCTTCAGACAGGGTATGTGGAATCATTGCAAGGTAAAAGAGTCTATTGTGAAAAAAGAAAGGGAAAGGAAGTTATATTTGTAGACCATTCTTTCTCCTGTTTTTTTTGTTTTTGTTTTTTTATCTCAGTTTTTCCCCCATAGAACATTAACTACACTGCTCCTACTTTTGTTATTCAGCCTGTCTAATGAGACTGAGGAAGTTAGTATTAAGACCATGTTGCTCCCTATTTATCTCCTTTGAACAAGATCTTGAATCTCAAGGCTAGTAACGAAAGAGCAAATCTGGGAAGGCACATACAGAATTTTCTAATCTTTCCTGTTTTTGAATATTATATCTAAGCAATATGTATATCTAGTACAACATAGACTCTCCTGATTGATGTTTTGGTGCTCAAATGTCAACAGCTCTGTGAAAGATATACTTAGAAGCAGAATTTTGAGTCATGGGCTTTAATTATACTCAGAATAACAGGATATTCCTTGCTCCACATCTTTCTGACACCTGATATTACCACATTGTTTTTTGTGTAATTGATTAAGTATGTTTAGGTTTTTGTTATAATTTTAGTATTTCAGCGTGGTTCTAGTTTGCATTTCCTTGATGACAAATGATTTTGAGAACATTCTTTATAGGCTTCTGGCCATTTGTGTGCCTTCTCTTATGAAGTATAATTTCAAGTTTTTTACCTATCTAGGAGGGTAAGGGAATGTCTGGTTTTGGTTATGCAAGTGTATCACTTTTATATTTCATCTCTGAGCCTATTGCCAAATAAATACATTGAAACTATATATCTCAGAACATAACTTGCATTTCCTCTCTCTTAATGATTTATTTTGATATACAAAAGTTGGCTAAGTTTAATATAAACCAAATCATAAATCTCTACCTTTACAGTGATGTTCCGTTTAAGAAAATGTTACTGCAGTAAGGTCATGAAAATATTCTTCCTTATTTCTGGAAATGTCATTGTTTTGATCTATAATCTATCTGGAATTGACACCTGTGTTTATTGTAATTTCTAGATCTAAATCATTTTGATTATGGATATCCAATTAATACAGGGCCATTTATTAAAAAGACTATGCTATCTAGGAATAAAGAGGAATATCCTCAACTTGATAAAGAATACCTACAAAAACCAATAGATAACATCACATTTAACGGTAAGTAACTAAATGCTTTCCTGCTAAGATCAGGAATAAAGCAATGCTCCTTTCTCACCAGTCTTATTCAAAATCATACTACAAATTCTTCCTAGTGCAATAAGACAAGAAAAGAAAATAGAAGTATACAAGTTCAGAAGAAGAAAATAAAAATGTCTTATTTATTTATTTATTTATTTATTTATTTATTTATTTAACAAATTCCAGATTGTCTATGTAGAAAACTGCAAAGAATCAACAAAAAACTTTCTGGAGTTAATACGCAGTTGTATTAACTACATTTCGGGGCGCCTGGGTGGCTCAGTTGGTTAAGCGACTGCCTTCGGCTCAGGTCATGATCCCGGGGTCCCTGGATCCAGTCCCGCATCGGGCTCCCTGCTTGGCAGGGAGTCTGCTTCTCCCTCTGACCCTCCCCCCTCTCATGTGCTCTCTCTCATTCTCTCTCTCACAAATAAATAAATAAAATCTTTAAAAAAAAAAAAATACGCAGTTGTATTAACTACATTTTCTTATTTATTTATTTATTTATTTATTTATTTATTTATTTATTTATTTTAATTGTATTCTTGATGTTCCAGGGCTTTGCTGACTGGGGAGATGCTGTTTTCAAGGCTAGTCATTTCTTAGAGAAAATGGAGACTGCTATTCATGTGCAAATTAACCAATCCATAGCTTACACTTCCAATTACCTTTGTGTGGCTTTTACACTACCAGAAGCAATATTCCTATCTACCCTAATCATCCTAGTTTCACTTACCAGGACAACTGGAAGTGGCCACTATAACCCTAGAGCCCATTGGAATTTAAATTAGCCAATCCTAAACCTTCCTACCCTACTTTCTCTTGTCTTTTCCATGGAAACCACAGTAAACCCTTCTGCCAATGCTTTTCACTTACTCTTTCTGCTTCTTGACAGAACATGGTGCTTCTTCTTGTGGCCTCATATGGTGTGGTATGCCTCTTATTCTTGGGTTCTGTGATTTACAAATTATCTTTTGAATGGCAGTCATTTCCTGATCTGTTGGTCTTAAAATACATGGTCTAAAATACATGACAAAACCTATTTTTTTTAAAACTGCAATTACAGCAAAGTTGTGACAAAATGTTAATATACAAAAGTCAATGGCTTTCTTATATTCCAGCAATGAACAATTGGAATTGGAAATTAAACACATAATACCATTTATATAAGCACCTCAAATAAGAAATTTTTAGATATAAATGTAATAAAATATGCATGGGATATATGTATGAGGAGAAATATAAAACTCTTATAATGAAACTTAGAAAAGATCTAAATATTTTGAGAAATATTCCATCTACATGGATAAAAAGACTCAATATTATCACAATGTAAGTTCTTCCCAATTTAATGAAGACCAGGAATAACCAACACAATATTGAAGGAGTAGGACCATTTGGAGGACTTACATTACCTGACTTTAAGACTTACTATAAAACTACAGTAATCAAGACTCTACAGTAATCAAGACAAATCAAGGTGTTGGTGAATATATATACTAACAGGTTAATGAAACAGAACTGAGACCCCAGGATAGACCCACACAAATACAGTCAACAGATCTTTGACAAAGCAACAAAAGTAATACAATTAAGAAAGGATGATCATTTCAACATATGATGCTGAAAAAACTGGACATCCACATGCAAGAAAAAAATGAATCTGGACACAAACTTTATACTATTCACAAAAATTAACTCAAAATGGATTATAGACCTAAATGGAAAATGGAAAACTACAAAACTCCTAGAAGACAACATAGAAGAAAATCTAGATGTCTTGGATTTAGTGGTGATTTCATAGGTACAAAACAAAAGAATGACACAGGAAATAAAAATTGTTAATTTGGACTTTGTTAAAACTAAAAGCTTCTGCTTTGAGAAAGATACTGTGAAAAGAATAAACAACAACAACAACAAACCACAGACATGGATAAAATATTTTCAAAAGATATTTGAGAAAGGACTGTTACCAAAAATGTAAAGAATTATTAAAACTCAATAATATGAAAACAAACAACCCAATTTAAAAATGAAAAATTTCAACAGACATCTTGCCAAAGAAAGATATAAAGATGACAAATAAGCATATGAAAAGATACTCTACATCATAAGTTACCAGGGAAATGCAAATTAAAACAATAAGATACTACTACACACATACTAAAATAGCTAAAATCTCAAACCCTGACCATATCAATGCTGCCAAGGACATGGAGCAATAGGAACTATCATTTGTTGCTGATAATGAGAAATGATCCTGTATGTTCTACTCAATTTTTATATAAACCCAACACTTCTCAAAAAAAATAGTCTATTAAAAAAAAATGTAGGGGCACCTGGGTGGCTCAGTTGGGGCACCTGGGTGGCTCAGTCGTTAAGCGTCTGCCTTCGGCTCAGGTCATGATCCCAGGGTCCTGGGATCGAGCGCCGCATCGGGCTCCCTGCTCCACAGGAAGCCTGCTTCTCCCTCTCCCACTCTCTCTGCTTGTGTTCCCTCTCTTGCTGTGTCTCTCTCTGTCAAATAAATAAACAAAATCTTAAAAAAATATATATATATAGCCTTTCCTTACTGCATGGCTATAGTGTCCTCATCTTATGTCAAATGATCTTAAATGTGGTGGTCTGTTTTTCCTTTCTTTCCCCACTACTCCATTACATTATATATTTATATAACCTGTGCCAATACCATATTGCTGAAATTACTGTACTTTAAGTATGTTTTGCTATCCACTAGGTTCAGCCTTTCAACTTTCAATCTTTCAGAATGTTTTTTTTTTTTTCCGCAGCACATTGTTTCCCCAGTATACTTTGTTCTAAGCTGGCTGTGTGTGCTCTCCAGTTATTTACTCTTGTTTGCAAAATACCAAATATCACCCCTTACCAAATCTTTACCCTGGTCTACAAGGCTATATATATTTGTCACCATAGTTCTAGCCTTTATTTCTTGTTGCTTTTCCCTTGCTCTCCTCAATCCAGGCACCCCGGCTGCCTCTCTTTTCTGCAAACACATGAAGCACAGTACACTTTATGGTCTTTGCATTTGCTGAACACTCTGCTTATTCTGCTATTTTACCAGTTTTGCATTTGTCTAGCTTCTTCCTCCTTCCACTTTTATGAAAATCTGATATTCTAAACAAAGCTTTCCCTAAATATCATTGTTTGAAAATAATTCCAGTGCCCCACAATCCCTACGCCCTCTCTACTTCATTTTTCTGTTATTGTCAAATTATACCTATATTCTTGAAAATATAGTACTTCCAAAGTACCTCATTATAAATCATCGAATATGATTCTTTTCTCCAGTGTTCTTGAGTTCCAAAATTGTATATCTCATGTTGTGTATGTTCAATAAAAATAACTTATCAATCATTAAAAATCCTGTTAATCTGGCTGTTGTATAACTCTCCAATTTTATTTAAGCCAACTCTTGCCATACTATTATTACTGCCAAATTAACCTTCTGTTATTTGTTAAACTATTAGTTATTAGAACAACAGAAATATAAATTTACATTTAGTGATGCATAAAGATATCCAAAGTATATTGTTAATTCAATAATCCAGGTATCAAAGTAATATATGTTTATAAACATGATATTCTAAAAACAAAGGAATGAATGCACATATACTTGTATAAAATGTAAAAGAAGCTTTTCATAGTTTATCCTCTGGGAAACTGGTGCCTTATGAGAAAAGGACTTTTAGTTGTAGTTTTCATATCTTTAATGAGTTTGGTTTTTTTTTATTATGCACAGAGAATAATTTTACATGATAAACTATTTAAAAAATAAGCAGTTATACAGAAAGCATTTCTCATCACTTGGTTTATTTTGAGGGGACAAATTTTGGCACTGCAGGTTTTTTGAGCTCCATGTCCACAAGGTAGCTTCCCATTACCACAACTCCACCAGGAACGAAAGATATTAAACTGTTGTCATTTAAAGATTTTTTTTTTTTTATTTATTTGAGAGAGAGAGAATGAGAGACAGAGAGCACGAGCGGGAAGAGGGTCAGAGGGAGAAGCAGACCCCCCGCTGAGCAGGGAGCCCGATGCGGGACTTGATCCCGGGACTCCAGGATTATGACCTGAGCCGAAGGCAGTCGCTCAACCAACTGAGCCACCCAGGCGCCCCAAAAACTGTTGTCATTTAATATAAGGTAATATCTCATTTCTCAAGCAGTGTATTTTCCTCCATTTTAAATGAATTTTTATTCTATAAAAGTTTATAAAAATGGAATAATCTTTAGTATAAAAAAGTGTCTAACATAGCAAAATATGTGAAATTAAGAATGCTAAAGCTTCAGTATGTTATCCAGAAATTGAAATTATAAACACAACACTATTCATTGAACTCTCCCACAGAACAAGATTAATTTCAATAATGCTTCTGCTTTAAACATCATCAGCATGTGTAAGATTAATCATGTTTCAGTGAGATGTATTGTTGGAATGTTTGATGCCTATTAATGTCCTCACAGTTGTGGTTATTTATCTTCATATTTAAAAGTTGTTGCAATCTTAGCATTAGTAATGTGCAAAGTCATTGCTCTACAAAGTCTCCAATTATGCATAATGGATCCACTTTTTAATACGGGACATACATCTTAAGAGTATTATTTGCTCTTATGTAACATCTTTAAATGCTTTCCAAAAAATAAATATTGTTAAAAATCTAACTTTATATCTTTCATAATATGACAGTCTCAAGAAAAGCAGAGGCACAAATGAAATTTCAAATATTACTTTTCATTTGGTTAATGAAGATGTTAATACAGTAGTTTCCCCTTATCCACGATTGCTCTTTCCGTGGTTTCAGTTACTTGAGGTCAACTGCTCTCCAGAAGCAGATGATCCTCCTTCTGACAGTATGTCAAAAGGTAGGTAATAGCCTAAGGCTCTAGGTCATTCTCCTCACTTCATCTCATCAGTTGGCAGTTAATCTTTCACATCATCACAAGAAGAAGGGTAGTTGCATTACAATAAGATATTTTGGGAAAGAGAGAGAGAGAACACATTCACATAATTTTTATTACAGTAAAATGTTATAATTATTTTATTATTAGTTATGGTTGTTAATATCTTACTGTGCTTGATCTATAAATTAAACTTTATCATTGCTATGTGTTTATAGGGAAAAAAAACATAGGATATATAGGGTTCGCTATTATCTATGATTTCAGGCATCCACTGGTGTTCTTGGAATGTATCCACCGCAGATAAGGGGAATTACTGTATATTGAATTTGTCAATATCTGCAGTTACCTTTAAAAATTAAAATATAAAATTGTTAGATTGTCTAACCACATAAGTACAAAAGTAAAGTTTTACACAAATTCTTCCACCTTTTCATCTCTTCAATTACCATCTAATACTGATATCTTAATACATGCTTATTTCCAACCAGACCACACTTTTGAACTTCAAATCTATGTAATTACTGCATAACTAAATTCTCCAGTTGAATGTTTTATAAATACCTTAAACAAATGTGCCCCAGAGTGTCTCTGCTACCATTGTTCTTGTAATATTTGCAGTGGAAATCAACATCATACTACACAATATTTTTGCCCAGACTTGAAATCTAAGGATTCTTTCTGTATGGCTTTCTTTTCTATAAACTTTACATACAATTCAATTTTAGATTTCCTCCTAAATTTCTCTTGAATCATTTACTATTTTTTTCCTTGCTAACTACTAACACCATATCAAGATTGCATCTTTCTTTGTCTGTGCCAGAGAAATATTCTCCTACCAGTCTACCCATATCAATTCTCACTTATCATTGTACTGAGAGTAAATTTCAAAAAATATAAAACATGCTTTTCAACTTCTTTAAAAAAAAAACATGTCTTCTAACTTTTTTCTTAAAATACTACAAGGACTCCTTGTTGCTCTTAGAAGATATTCTAAAATGTTTAAACTACACTATAGGGTTTTAAGTGGTCATCTCTTTGCTTACCTTTACAGCCATACTTACCATTCTTCCATTTTATTATTTTTTGGCACCCACATTTTCCTTCTCTCAGTTCTTAGTCTTGACATGAGCTCAATTTTTTAATAACTTCTTACATAACTCTTCCTTTAACTATGTCCTAAGTTAATGTAAACCTAATACTCTATTTCATATTATTCCAGTGTGCTCCCCTTTAATCTTTCCTTTTTATGTCCATGTTTCAAATATTTTTCACATCACCGAAACCATTTATTTTTTGTTCTCATTCTTCCACTTTAACATTAATATCAAATCAGTGACCACGTTTTCTTTTAATTCAGTCATCTTACCTCAAAACATTAATAATGTCTTTCAACTCATTTTCATTTCCAGTGCTACAACTACCATCCAGTTACCCTCATTTTGATGTTTTAATCTAATAGCCATGTTCCTATCCTTCTGTCAATCTCTGAACTTCATTGATGTGAGACTGGTTTCCAGATGCTAGAAATAAAGTAGTGAACAATATTTATATATGTCTCATGAAGTTTATAACCAAATGGAGGGGATGAACAAGTGGGTGAATAAACAAACAATAATGAACAATTACACACCATGATCAGACTAAACATCATATGATGCAATACATAGAAACCTTATAAAATGTCTCATTATTATAATGTGCAAATGGTTTATTTAGATTACTTCATTGAACTCTTCCTTGGAACATTCTTTAGTTTTCATCATTAATTTTGCACAGGACACAAACAAGAGTCAAAGAGATTACATGATTTTCAAATGTCCTCTAACAGGTGACATGTTGATGGCAATTATGGATATGGATCTAGATTATTTCCCTGGCCTGAAGAAGCATGCTTCCCCACCCCCAGTTAATCACAGTGCCCTTCTGTATCCCTTCTATATTTCCTTGAGTCCAGGTAACTCTAAAAATATGGAGCATTTAAGTTGCACTTGATTTATATTTCTTTTTTTTTAAATGTTTTTTTTTTTTTTAAGATTTTATTTATTTATTTGAGAGAGAGAGAGAATGAGAGACAGAGAGCATGAGAGGGAGGAGGGTCAGAGGGAGAAGCAGACTCCCTGCCAAGCAGGGAGCCTGATGCGGGACTCGATCCCGGGAATCCAGGATCATGACCTGAGCCGAAGGCAGTCGCTTAACCAACTGAGCCACCCAGGCGACTCACACTTGATTTATATTTCTAAATATGGTTCACTATTATTGTTGTTGTGGTTGTTTGTTTTGATTTTTTGGTGAGTATGCAAGGGTTCATTTACTGGACTCTCTTTGTATTAGTTATTACCAAGATGGAGGTGATTTTTTTAAATAAATAAAAACATGCTAGTAAATATAGGGTTAAATCTATAGGGAAAATATCATACTAACAAATCAGTAACCAAATGATACAGTAAAATAATAATATATATTCAATATGATATTTTTGTCCCCTGCAATCTCTACTCAGGGAGAAGCTCTCAGGTTCTGGCTAAATTGCATTACTTAAGGAGGCCGGAATGGTGGGACAGTTAGGTAAGCATGGGGTAGACACGGAGCATGTTATTTCTCATAGTTGACATTGTTTTAGCTTGGATTTCTTGTCACATTTCTGAAATAACTATTCAAAATAATATTCATGCTGTAAGAGGGGCCCTTGTAAACTGATAATGCTATATCTTCACAAAAATCCTTTCTGAAACAATTTGTATTGGTTCACATATCAGAAGGTAGACCATAAAGATAAGGAAGATTTTTTTTCGTACAAATAAAAAGAAAAGGATAATATTGACTTATGTCTACCTATGATTTGCATGAACTTTCTCAGATATCATTACCTCTGTTAAAACTATTATTTAGAAGACAAAATATAAGGGCACCTGGGTGGCTCAGTCAGTTAAGCATCCACCTTCAGCTCAGGTCACGATCCGAGGGTCCTGGGATCGAGCCCCGCATCAGGCTCCCTGCTCCGCTCCCACTCCCACTGCTTATGTTCTTGGTCAGCGAGGAGCCTGCTTCTCCCTCAGCCTGCCACTCCCCCTGCTTGTGCTCTCTCTCTCTCTATATATATACAAATAAATAAATAAAATCTTAAAAAAAAACTAAAAAAAAGAAGACAGCTTATAAAAAAATAATCTGGACTTTTAAAAACAATTAAGTGTGATAAATACATACTTATGTATTTATCTTTGAGATAGATAATAAAAGGGAAGGTTTAGTAATATAACTTCGTTTTGTAATTAGATCTAATTATTGCCATATGTTAAAAAACTATATTTCTTTGATTTATTCTTAATATATATTTTTTAAAGATTTTATTTATTTATTTGACAGAGAGAGACACAGTGAGAGAGGGAACACAAGCAGGGGGAGTGGGAGAGGAAGAAGCAGGCTTCCCGCTGAGCAGGGAGACCGATGTGGGGCTTGATCCCAGGACCGTGGGATCATGACCTGAGCCGAAGGCAGACGCTTAACGACTAGCCACCCAGGCACCCCTTCTTAATATTTTTGAAAATATTTTCCAAGTCATATAGAATTCAGTACTCGAAATTATTTTGTTTTGTTCTGTTTTGATTCAGCAACTCCTTTCTTCTTTTCTCACAGTATGCATTTGATTTTAGGCCACCTTTGTCATTTCCTAGACACAAGCATTTTTCTATACTGGCCTCCTTAATTCCCCATTTTTTTTGTTTCATGCACAAACTCTGAGTAAGACATGATCAAACAAAAATAATTCTTCTTCCTAGGTCTGCATTGCGTATTTGCTGTATGTTTGATATCACCGAAACACCCAATGTCCCACCTTTTTTGTCATCACATTTTTCTATCTGGCTTTGATGAATTCTATCCATCTCCAATCTTTATTTCAAATATTTCACAAAATCCATTTCTAGTGTCTTTGCATAAATAAATATCTGTAAATGAATATGTATGAAAAAAGGAAAAGACACACACTCAAACACACAAAAAACAGGATGGCAATAGTGCTTTGGATTATAGATCAGTTGTCTTATTTTTCTGCATATTTCTTAAAGATGACATATTAACATATTTTAACATTATTATTTCCATAAAAAATATAAAATAATTTAATTTACAGAAGAAGAAATGAATTATGTCAAGTGGCTCTGCTTAAAATTTCTAAAATTTAGTAGGTAACACAATATTAAATCATTTTTAAAAAGTAAATGAACAATAAACGGTTGCTCAGAGCAATATAGTGTAAGTCTTTGAGTATACTCTAAAAATCCAGCCAAATCATTAGACTAATACACAATTTTGTTAAAAAAGTATTCTCTCCAGAATAATCTAAGTTTGAGTGAATTTCTAATAATCATCCTTAATAATGGTAATAAATCATTTTTTGAATGCTGTTTCTCTGCCAACCACCAAGCTATTTCTCAACAAATTCACTTAGCAACCATGTTATTTGGAATTTATTATTATTTCCATTTTTAAGTTGAAGAACATGAAGCTCAAAGAAATGAAATTATCACCCTCAAATTGAATAGTACACAACTTATAAGAAGGTACTTGAAACCAAGACTTTCTGTTCTAAAATCTACGTCACAAGAAATAGGTACTTAATATATTATTAAATTCTATAACATAAATTATTGTTGGTTTTCAGGGACTATTTTAAGAAATATTAAAATTAAAATAAAATTGTGAATGGTTATGGGGTAGATAGGCAAATAAAAAAGTTATTAAGGGTTAAACAATAATAATTATGTGAAATGTAAGAATTTTCCTCTGAAGTCACTACACATTTTAATTTATTTGTATATGTTTAAAGATTTTGGCACAGATTTTAAAATATGGTATGTTATTTTTCTACAATATTGTTTTTTAAATTAGATATGACAAAAATTCAATCCATGTATTATCTTTCTGTGTATAATTCTTTAGGCTAAAATTAATTCCTGGAGAGCCTTATTCCTAGCGCCATCATTTTGTGACATTATGTAATGCAGGTGTTATATTAACGTTATCAAGATGATTTCTTAATTGTGTAAACCCATTCCCAACTAAAGGAGGAAGAAATTGCCTTGGATAGTTGAAGTGGTGTTATAATTAGAGCACACGCTACTACCTCGATTTCTTAGATCTGCATTATTATAAATCAGAACATTCTGCATAAATCATCTTGCTTAGAAATGCTAATGAATGAGAAGTCAGAGTGATTTAAATGCCTGTACAAAGTACATACTTAGTGCTTCTTCAGTAAGCATACTTTCATCAATTATTCAATCCTAAGGATTAAATGGCAGCAAAAATGACTTTAGGATAATTATTTGTATCTGCTTCAGTCATATTTTAACTACAGATTTTGAAGTAATTGCTTTATATAAGAAAGGAAAATCCTGAAAACATATATGTGTAAGAATTATATTGATTTCCATGGCAGGATATCCATGTTTAGTTTTTCAAGCAAAAAACATAGTGTGTGAATTTTAATGCAACATATAGTCTGTAAAATATTCTGGTAATACTTTCAATATTGACTTTTTCATTAGCTATATCTCAATTTATTGATCATTCTTTTTTGGGGGGGTTATATTCCTTTTAACAAAAACTCAAAAGTACAAAATCAGACAAAATTTAGAATACTAAATAAGTGTATACATGCATACTATTTTAATGTATGGTACAAACTTGCAAATATATACATATTTGTCTATGTATATATTTACATACGTATTAGTGTATATACATACATATATGTCTATATACACATGTATACATAAATATGTATACATTTGCAACTGATTCTTGTAAGTAGGTGTGTTTTATTTGTATTCTTTTACCAATAATGATGCCACTAAATAATTTTAAAATTATATAGAATAAAAGTTATTAGTGTTTTGACAACATAATTTCAGTTTCATGAGCTCTTGCTCTAATTCATGAAGTCAATTAAGATTAACACATAAGTAAAGTTATGTGTACAAGTGTGTTTGAGTGTGTAAGTGCATGCATGTAGGGTCTGGTTGACCATGCTAAGGACATTGCTTAAAAAAGTAATTCTAAACCAAGAGCTAAATATGAGCATTGCTGTTTGAATTTTCACTGTGAAAGTGATTACCAAAATTATGTGAATGAAAGAGTTCAGAAGTAATACTTTCAAAGTTATTTATACATTAGTCAATTTAAAGTAACTAGAACCCTTTATTCAACTTTCTCTACTTTTTTTTTTTTTAAAGATTTTATTTATTTATTTGAGACAGAGAGAATGAGAGACAGAGAGCATGAGAGGGAGGAGGGTCAGAGGGAGAAGCAGACTCCCTGCCAAGCAGGGAGCCCGATGCGGGACTCGATCCCGGGACTCCAGGATCATGACCTGAGCCGAAGGCAGTCGCTTAACCAACTGAGCCACCCAGGCGC
>NC_138370.1:132320798-132360527 GCF_054177405.1 Leptonychotes weddellii
TTTCTCTACTTCTTAATTTACAAAGGACAACATTGTATAATTTATTATTTAAGCTAGAGCTCTGACACATGTGAACAAAAAAAATTCCCTCTTTTAAAACATACCGGGTTTATTGATCAATATATTGTTATAACTCACGTGACAATGATATTTTACCTAGATTCTAGTTTGATTTTTACTTTAGGGATATACTTTTTTTCATTCTTTCATATAGGATCACTTACCATGTACATTATATATTGACATATTTGTTACATTTCTCTTTAAGATGATCTTCATCTATCTACTGTATGTTATTTTTTAATTATGTTATGTTAATCACCATACATTACAACATTAGTTTTTGATGTTGTGTTCCATGATTCATTGTTTGCATGTAACACCCAATGCTCCATTCAATACGTGCCCTCTCTAATATCCGTCAAGAGGCTAACCCATCCCCCTCCCCCCCTCCTCTCTAGAACCCTCAGTTTGTTTCTCAGCGTCCATAGTCTCTCATGGTTTGTCTCCCCCTCTGATTTCCTGCCGCTTCATTTTTCCCTTCCTACTATCTTCTTTTTTTTTTAACATATAATGTATTATTTGTTTCAGAGGTACAGGTCTGTGATTCAACAGTCTTACACAATTCACAGCGCACACCATGGCACATAACCTCCCCAGTGTCTATCACCCAGTCACCCCATCCTTCCCACCCCCCACCACTCCAGCAATCCTCAGTTTATTTCCTGAGAGTAAGAATTCCTCGTATCAGTGAGATCATATGATACATGTCTTTCTCTGATTGATTTATTTCGCTCAACATAATACCCTCCAGTTCCATCCACATGGTTGCAAATGGCAAGATTTCATTCCGTTTGATGGCTGCATAATATTCCATTGTATATATATACCACATCTTCTTTATCCATTCATCTGTCAATGGACATCTTGGCTCTTTCCATACTTTGGCTATTGTGGACATTGCTGCTATAAACATCGGGGTGCATGTACCCCTTTGGATCACTACATTTGTATCTCTGGGGTAAATACCCAGTAGCGCAATTACTGGGTCGTATGGTAGCTCTATTTTCAACTTTTTGAGGAACCTCCATACTGTTTTCCCAGAGTGGCTGCACCAGCTTGCATTCCCACCAACAGTGTAGGAGGGTTCCCCTTTCTCCATATGTTATTTTGATGAAAGTGTTATAAAATGTCACATGATGCTGTGTGTCACAGTGCGGGCACATACACATATACATGCACACACATTGAAGACATTAGATAACCATATAGACATTATTTAACTGCCTATTAAATAATCACTGATCAAGGTTCAAGAGAAGGCAGAATCCAGGGATGACATCCAGTGATGAAATCCAGTTTTGAGGCTGCTTTTCTCCGGGAACATTTGCTGTTTCTGGATGAGGTGCCAAAAGGCTGAAAATGGGTACAACATTGGAATCTAGGAACCATGAGAGTTTGAGGACATGAGCTGGCAAATGACTTAGAGTTTGGATTGGGACCTTGAAGAGCTGTACTCTAGGAGTAAGGATTAAATGAAAGTAGACTACACTTAATAAGGACTTCAGTATAGCTTTGAATCAACTTTGTACCACAAAAAGGATTAACATGATTCCAGACTTCACATTTCCCAAAATTGACAAAGGAAGATAGCATCCTCCATAGCCTCCAGATAGTTCTACAAACAATAGAAAATATTTTAGAATGAAAAATATAGGTATATTAGGATATGAGATAAATAAAAATAACCAACAATAAAAAAAGACAATAGACCAATAAGACCTTCAAATACTGATATTAACAAATATATTTTATGATAACTATATTACTATGTTTAAGAATACTAAATACATATTAATAACAGTATCAGAGGACTCTATAAAAATATTTATGTCAATTATAAAACAAATGTAAAAATGAAAAATATAATAATTGATTAAAATTAATAACTCAACATACAGTTTTAACAGTTTAGACATAACTGAAAAATGAATTCTTGAACAGGAAAATAACCCAGAAGAAACTACATGTATTAAAACATGAAAAGCTATAGAGATGGAAATATTAAACAGAAAGGAGAAGATCTAACATGTGCAATTGGAGTTCCAGAATGATAGAATGGGGAGGAACCAACATTTGAAAAAATAGTGGCTTAAATTTTCCAGAAAGAAATAGAACACATCATGCAGAAATTAAGAATATGAACAAATAAATCACAGGTTAAAAAATTAAAAAAAATAAAATTCTTGCCTAGGTATGTCATAGTAAAATAAGTAAAAGCAAAAGATAGAGATGGATTATCCTTTGAGGAGTCTTAACTAAACTAATGGTTAACTTTTTTTTTAAGATTTTATTTATTTATTTGAGATAAAGAGAGAGCATGAGCAGGGGTGGGGGGAAGGGCAGAGGGAGAGGGAGAAACAGACTCCCCACTGAGCAGGGAGCCCCATGTGGGGCTCCATGCAGGGCTGGATCCCATGACCCTGGATCATGACCTGAGCCAAAGGCAGACACCCAGGCGCCCCTAATGGCTAACTTTTTAACACAAATAATGGAAGCCAATGCAATTTCATTTTCTCTTCAAATTACTAAAATTAAATGACAACCTACCCAAAGTTTAATAGCTAACAAAATATATTTCAAGAATGAAGGTGAAATAATGGTATGTCCAGTAAAAAGAATAAGGAAAATCAAAATGGACAGAATTAGGTACCAACAGGCCAGCACTAAAGGGTGTACTAAAGGGTTTCCTTATGACCAAAGGAAAATTATTTAGATGGAAAAGATGCAGTAAGAAAGTAAGGAATAAAAAAGAAAGAAAATATTTAAATATTCACAGTGTAATAATGTTTTATGGTATTGAACAGAGATAAATAGATGTTGGGTAGATAGATAAGTTCATGATAGAAAGATAGACCATAGATTATACAATATGATAAATAGATTGATAAATACTTGTAGATATAGATAAATAGAATAAAGTGTCAATAATCTTATAGGTGATTGCCAGGGATTGGAGTAATGGGGGGATAGGGAGTTATTTTTTAATAGTTATAGAGTTTATTTTGGGAAGATGGAAAAGTCTTGGAGATTAGTGGTGGTGATAGTCATGCAACAAAGTAAATGTACTTAATGCCACAGAACTGAACACTTAAAAATAATTATGTTAATTTTTTCTTTTTTATTGTGGTAAAATATACATATTATAAAATTTACCATTTTTACTATTTAAGTTAGAAGAATTTTAAAAATAGTTAAAAACAATTTTAAATAGTTAATGGCAACCACCAGCCTAATTTCTCTCTTTGAATTTGACTACTCTAGGAGCCTCATATAAATGGAATTATATAATAATTTTCTTTTGTAAATTAGTTTGCTTACATTGTCTCAGAAGGTAGCACAATGTCTTCCAGATCCATTCATGTTTTAGTGTCAGAATGTCCTTCCTTTTTAAAACTGAATAATATTCCATTGTATGTATATTCTACATTTTTTTGTTGTTGTTCATTCAGTCATCATTGGACACTTAGATTGCTTCCACCTTTTGGCTGTTGTGAATAATGCTGCTGAACACATACAAATATCTGTTTGAGTCCCTACTTTCACTTCTTAAAATGTAACGTTTATGCTATGTTACTTTACCACAATAAAAAAAAAGAAAAACTAACAATAGCATAAAATTCAATAGATTCAGCATAATAAATGCATTAAGTGGTAAAGAATAAAAATAGGAATTAACATTGGCTTTACAAAGATTATTTATATATTGAATAACAATTAAATATATATTAAATAATAGATAACTTATAACATTAACTTTTAACGTGTATTAAATAATTTTCGTATCACTTTGAAATAATTTTTTATCATGTCCTTTATGAACACTGTTTATTAACAAACACATCTCCATTTCTTATATGATAATTAGCTAATAAACACATAATCTAAAAAAATAATAAATAAATATTCCTGATGGCTCTCACATGTCAGCTTTCCTAGATTTGAGATATTAGCTCAATGTAATATCACATTTGAGAGCATGTTACAATAAGTGCTTCAGAGGCAAAATGGATGTCTAGTTTAAGATTGAGTCTGGGACTATTTGCACTGTACATTGGTTCAAATGATAGATAAAATAAATACAAAATAATTTCTTATCCAGTTTCATCTGTTGTCATGCCTCTGTTTAAATATCATTTCTGAAGAGTCACTAGTGACCTCTAGAAAAATCTTACAATCATTAAAATAATAACATAAAGAAAATACACTGTTTTACATACAAACTATAACATGAGAACAGTTTTTTTTTTAAAGATTTTATTTATTTATTTGAGAGAGAGAGAGAGTGAGAGACAGAGAGCACAAGAGGGAAGAGGGTCAAAGGGAGAAGCAGACCCCCCACTGAGCAGGGAGCCCGATGTGGGACTCTATCCCAGGACTCTAGGATCATGACCTGAGCCGAAGGCAGTCGCTTAACCAACTGAGCCACCCAGGCGCCCCAACATAACAGTTTTGTGGTTCTTGCTGGAAGGCTGTTCAATTCTACCATCAAACACTTGCGAAACAAGATAAATTCCTTTCTGGCTAGACCCATTTTTATCACTTTTCCCAATGTAACAAGTGTACATTAACTTATTAACTTTTTTCTTTCCCTATCTATATATATCTCATATTTTATGAGCTTGCTCAGAGATACTTCATAAAGAATGCATAAATCACACGAGCACAAATTAATAGCACATACCCATTTAACCAGGACCCAAATCAAGAATGACAACACCATCCCAGAAGTACTCTGAGTACCCCTTCCAGTCACCACTTACTCCAAAAGGGTAGCCACTACACTGACTTAACACAAAATTTTATTTTACTTGTCTTTTGAACTTTACATTAAAAAAAAAGCATATGGTTTTTACTTAATGTATCTAGTTCCCAATTTTTTCATAGTATATTTCGGTTTCATCCATGTTGTTACATGTATATAGTTTGTTCATTCTCATTGTCATATTAAGGTTTATCATATGAATATACTATATGTATATAAACATTCTAATATTGATAAACATTTGAATTGTTTCCTGTTTGTGCTTCCTACAAGGAGAATTGCTATTCATATTTTTTGTTCATATATCATAGCAAACATCCATAAGAAAAAGAAGTCCTGCATTATAACAAGGAGTTTAAGTGCTGGTTACATAATATATGTGTGTATAAGCTCAACAGATTCTCAATAGATGCTACCAAGAAGTTTTTTTAAATTAGTTATAAAAATTACAGTTTCACGAAAGGCACATAAGAATTTCTTTGCTAGGGGTGCCTGGGTGGCTCAGTTGTTAAGCATCTGCCTTCAGCTCAGGTCGTGATCTGATCTTCAGCTCAGGTCGTCCTGGGATCGAGCCCCGCATCAGGCTCCCTGCTCAGGCAGGAGCCTGCTTCTCCCTCTCCCGCTCCCCCTGCTTGTGTTACCTCTCTAGCTGTTTCTCTCTCTGTGTCAAATAAATAAATGAAATCTTAAAAAAAAAAAAAGAATTTCTTTGTTCCACATTCTAACCAACATTTCATTTTTTTTTAATTTTAGTCATTCTCACAGTGTATAATAGTACTACATTTTAATTATAACTTGCATTTTCCTGGAGTAATTATATTAAGTACAGTTTCATACGTTTATTGGATAATTGAATAAACTTTTGTAAGGTGACTATTTTTTCCTATTGAGTTGTCTCTTTTGCTTTTTGTATTTTAGATATGAATTTTTGTTGGATGTACATACTGAAAATTTATTCACCCACTCTGAGTTTGGTCTTTTCATTCTTTTTTTTTTTTTTTTTAAGATTTTCTTTATTTATTTGACAGAGAGAAACACAGCGAGAGAGGGAACACAAGCAGGGGGAGTGGGAGAGGGAGACGCAGGCTCCCCGCAGAGCAGGGAGCCCGATTCGGGACTCGATCCCAGGACCCCGGGACCATGACCTGAGCCGAAGGCAGTCGCTCAACCAACTGAGCCACCCAGGCGCCCTCTTTTCATTCTCTTAATAATGTTTTTTGATAAACACATTTTCTTAATTTTAGTATGACTACATTTCTTATTCTCCATCTCTGTATCTTTCTTAAGAAATAATTGCCTAACTAAGGATAAAAAATAATCTCCTGTATTTTCTCCTTGGATTTTTATTGATTTGCCTTTCATACTTAGATCTGTAGAATATCTGAAAATGATTCTGTTAGTACCACCATTAAGTTTTCTTTCTTATGGACATTTCACTATCCAGGGTCATTTTTCATAAAAAACACCCTTTTTCATTTTCAGAGTTTGTGTCAGCTTTATCACAAGTCAGATAACTATACACATACGGATATCTGTCTGGACACCAAATGCTATTCTTTTGGTTGATCTATCTACCTTCAGACAAAATTACATTGCCTTAATTGCTAGAATTTTATAACATGCATTGATATCTGGTAGTGCAAGTTTCCAGTGTTGTCTTTCTTTCCATACAAAATTTAGAATTGGATTATGAATTTACAAACATACACAAATACATACATGATCTTGAGTGAGGTTCCACTGAATCTTCAAAATATTCAAACAAAAATATCAATGATGCAAAGGTTTAGAAACGCTCCTTTACAAGGTTGTTTTCTAATCCATGAAAATCACACATTTATATCTGTTTAGAACATTTTTCATTTTCCTAAGCAATGTTTTGTGTTTTTCATTATTAAAGCTTTGCACATCCTTTATTATATGTATTCTTAGGAATTTGATGAATTTTTTAAGTTCCTGTAAAGCATATATTATTTCATTTTTCAATTTTTTATTGCCAATATAGAAATTAAATAGATGTATTTATATTGATATGTTATCTGTGATCTTGCTAGATTCACTTATTGATTGTTACTGTTTTTTCTAGATAATTTTAGATTTTTTCCGTTCACAATCATGTTATCAGTGACTGGTAATTCATTTATTTCTTATTTATGAATACTGATGCCTGCTATTTCTTATAATTTTCTTACTGTGTTTTTATTGTCATCAATATACTGCCTGATGGAAGCAGTTATAGTGGCCTGCCTTATCTTGCTCTGATTTTAGGTAGAAATACGTCAATAATTCATTATGGGTAGGATATCTGGTCTAGGCTTTTTGTTAATATTCTAAGCTAAATAAGTTTTTTTTTTCTATCATATTTTTTAATATTATGTTATTATGACTTGGCATTTTGTTTTATGAAATGCTTTCTAGTATAGTTTTAAAAAGATCTTTTTTTTCATTTCTTATTATGTAGTCACAGATTAACTTGAATATTAGGGAAAAAGAATTCAACTCCTAAAGTATTCTCCATTTGATTGGTGTTTTATATTTTGTTGTATTTGATTCATAATATTTTCTTTAATTTTTTTCACCTAGGTTCATGAGCAAGATTGATCTATAATTTTCCTTTCTTTTGATGACCTTTTTATGTTTTGCTATCAGAATCATTTGCTCAAATGTCTTCAGAAATGTTTCCCTTTTATTTATTTATTTTTTCTGGAGGAGTTTGTGTGAGATGTATTTTTCTTTATTTCATATTTATTAAGAATATTTAATTGCAAAAGAGATATTAGAAGTGCTTTACTCAAGCAACATTTGATAATATAAAAGCATTTTTTAAAAGTCATCTGTCTTAAAAAAAATTTTGTCTACATTTTTCTTCATATATACTATAGATCAGAAGCTGAATATGTTATTTTATATATTACATACATATAAATCCAAAATCAACTTCTTATAGAAGCAAATCATTATTATAAGTTGTAGCTTCTATAGACATGATTGCATTTAGTTTTCTTAGTGGACTGAATTGAGGGAGATGATAAAATAGATTCTATTTCATCAATATCCTGACTGTCACAAAGTAGAAAACATATTACATCCATAATTATTCTCAGATTATCAAAGTAGTTTTATTAAGAAAAATGTTTCTATCCTATAGGGTAAGAATATAATTAGGTTATTTTTCCTCATAACTCCTTTTGGGTTTTATATTTACATTTATTCTAGATCATCATATATTTATTCTTGTGCCATGAGAGGTAAAAGTATATAACAGATGACCAGTATGCCTTGTAAGGCATCTCTTCATTTAAAAAAAAATATATATATATATATATATTTATTTTTTATTTTATTATTTTTTTTAAAGATTTTATTTATTTGACAGAGAGACACAGCGAGAGAGGGAACACAAGCAGAGGGAGTGGGAGAGGGAGAAGCAGGCTTCCCCTGAGCAGGGAGCCCGATGCGGGGCTCGATCCCAGGACCCTGGGATCATGACCTGAGCCGAAGGCAGACGCCCAACGACTGGGCCACCCAGGCGCCCCTATATATATATATATTTTTATTTATTTATTTGACAGAGAGATAGAGAGTACAAGCAGGGGGAGTGGTAGGCAGAGGGAGAAGCAGACTCCCTGGGATCATGACCTAAGCTGAAGGCAGACACTTAACCAACTGAGCCAACTAGGCGCTCCGGCATCTCTTCATTTTTATACTCATTTAAACATGAAGGTGAAATTTCATGTAATTTCCAGTTTTCATACTTTTGTTGCAGGATTACATGGTTCTTGTCCCACAGCGTGAATGAATCTTGTGGACACAAAGGGTGAAGTGAAGTGGAAGTTTATTAAGTGAAGGTGAGAGCAGAAAGGAAAGACAAACCTGTCTAGAGTGAAGAGGTCCCGAATGAGTTGTCACTGTGGGCTTTTAGTGGCAGTCTTTTACTGAGAACTGACCTGGAAGCTTGTGGCCTTGAAATTCTTAACGCCAGCTTGGTTTGAGCAAGGACTATTGATAAATAACATCCTTAATGGCTTACTTCTTTGAGGTCTGGTCATTTTCTGTGACTACAGTGTAGCTGCCAAAAAAATATACTCCCTAACATCCGGGGCCAGGTGGTCTGCTTTGTTCCCTTATCACTGGTTTTGTAAGCCTCAGCATTTCTCCACATTTGGGATTTCTGTTAGCTTAATCACAGAGCCCCCTGCAGGAGCCTCCTCATAGGAGTCAGGGGCCTCCTATTTCTCCCTGCCTATACCTTAACCCTTTCCTTACTCACTTTGAAAATATCCATCCAGGACACCTGGGTGGCTCAGATGGTTAAGCGTCTGCCTGGGGCTCAGGTCATGATCCCAGCATCCTGGGTCCAGTCCCCGCATTGGGCTCCCAGCTCAGCAGGGAGTATGCTTCTCCCTCTGCCACTCCCCCTGCTTGTGCTCTCTAGCTTTCTCTCTCTCTCTCAAATGAATAAATAAAATCTTAAAAAAAAAAAAAATCCGTCCAAAAAGAAGAAGGAAATAGTCAAAGTGTCAGGAGGGAATATTAGGTAGAGACAGTTTAACATCCTGTTTTGTGAATACATTTTGGTCCCAAATTCTAAAAAATGTGCATTATCCTACTCTTCACACAAATGGACCATTTTCTCACATAGAGTGATATTCTCACAGTATCGATTTATTGTTTGTGTTTATAACAATTTACCTTGATTACTATGTGTCTTTCAATGTAGCATGACTTATCTTTCCTGATTTGAAGTGTAAGTTGTAACATTTTTATTGGAGTGGGTATGTCTCATAAAAATAAAGTGTAGTTTTCCTTTTTGGCATGACCTTGTCATTTGAGAAAGCATTACATTTTAACGACATATAATTTAAAATGCCTCTAGGAGTGAGTTGAATTTACTGAGATATTTTTAAGAGTAATTACTTACTAGAGGTTGTCAGAGCACTTGTAGAGTATCAACCTTCTTCAGGACAGATATTTGAGACTACTTGAAATGAATTAACGCTTCTACTATTAATATTTGATGGGAGACCATAGTGAAAAAGATGGATGCTTATATAATTGACATCCTTAACATTTAGAGCTGAATACTTAAATGCCAGAAACATAATTCTGAATAAAATGTCAGGACCTAACTCAATAATATTTAATGATGTAGTAGGGAAGAAATGAACTGGAGTCATTTTATATTATTAATGAAATTATTTAAAATAAGCTTAATTGTCCCGATATATTAAGTTTTTATTCATATTATTGTTTCTAAGAATAATTTGGCTCAAATATTCAACTTCTACCAGTCCAGAGATGTCAAATACCTTTTTGAGTCACATGATTACAAAATACTTTTATCAAAATGTAAACAGCAATTGTATTTGGTCAGTTAAATATTTTAATTTATTACAGTTGGTATAGTAGTTGATCTTTTGCTAGTTAAATGATATAGTTAATAAAGTTAACTTATACTAGTAGAACCTAGTAGGCATATAAAATAAAAATAAAAGCAAATAATGCTGAAACAATATCCACTCAAAATTTAAGAAACATAATCATTAATTAGCATGGTTGAAAAATAACTAAATGATAAATAACTATATTATATACCAATACAGCTCATAAGTTTTACAAATAAGTCCATGAAAATGAGAGTCAAGAGTTTTAAGAATAATTTATTTCACCTTTAATTAATAAGTAAATGGTACTGTGGGGGTTTTACTGCAAAATTGCTTTTTGGAGAGTATACGTTAGAGAATGCTTTTGGCAAAATCTTTACTTACTCTATACTGAGAACTGTAAGATTTATAGTTTAGCTAGTCATTTTGCTAAGCCTCAAATCCTGTCATTATAATCTTAATTACCTCTATACGAAGAAAATAGGCTATAGTGTGGTGATCAAATTATATTTAACCATGTCCATCAATATAGGGAAGTTTCCTGAAGAGAATTCCTGGATGAGGTAATGAATAATGCTCTTGCTTCAGACCATAAAAGAAATACTTGTCAATATTAAGCATGGAATTCTGGAATTATAGTGACATGTAGCATGAGGTAGTCAAAGATATCAACTGGTATTGACTAGTCCTAAATATAATCATCTTTTCTGTCTCTATCAAGAGTTAGAGTTAAGCAATCTACTGAGAATCAATGTTCCCTTTCATAGTATTATTATGGGATATTATATACTAACAACTCTCAAATTGAACTCCAGAGAGCCTTTCAGGGACCCCAGAGGTTGAAATTTGTCTCATGATAATTATTTTTCACTCACAGTTCCTCATGTGTGAACTGTGGATTTTTCAAAGGGCTAAGGGATGAGTGCAATTAGCACAGACTGAATGCAAGACATACAAATTCCGCTGCCTTCTTTAAGCCAGCTGGAAATTTAGGACATTTTATTTAAGAAATTTGCTGAAATGAAAAACAATGTCACTCTTTTCACTAATTTTTTGTTTTGGAAAGTATAATTATTTTAATAAACTATGTTATTTATACAATGGGTTTATTATTATTTTAAGAGGAATAATAATTTTTCAGAGTTAACTTCTAATATGAACTTTGATAGATCTAACATATGAATAAAAATTCTTTGGACCCTCAGGCTGTCTAGGTGACTCAGTCTGTTAAGTGTCCAACTCTTAGTTTTGGCTCAGGCTGTGATCTCATGGGTCATGAGATGAAGCCCTGCACTGGCTTCAGGCTCAGTGGAGAGTCTGCTTAAGATTCTCTCCCTCTGCCCAAATCCCCACCAGTTTGCACGTGCTCTCTCTCTCTCTTTCAAATAAATACATAAATCTTAAAAAAAATTCTTTGGACCCTCAATACTTTTTTTTTAAATTTTATTATGTTATGTTAATCACCATACATTACATCATTAGTTTTTTAAAGATTTTTTTTTTTTATTTATTTGATAGAGCGAGAGAGCACAAGCAGGGGGAACAGTAGAGGGAGAGGGAGAAGCAGGCTCTCCGCCAAGCAGGGAGCCTGATGAGGGCCTCGATCCCAGGACCCTGGGATCTTGACCTGAGCGGAAGGCAGACACTTAACCATCTGAGCCACCCAAGCGCCCCCATCATTAGTTTTTGATGTGGTGTTCCATGATTCATTGTTTGCATATAACACGCAGTGCTCCATTCAATACATGACTCCTTAATATCTATCACCAGGCTAACCCATCCCCCCACCCCCCTGCCCTCTAACACCCTCAGTTTGTTTCTCAGAGTCCATAGTCTCTCATTGTTCATCTCCCCCTCCGATTCCTCCCCTGTTCATTTTACACTTCCTACTATCTTCTTCTTCTTTTTTTTTTTTTTAAAGATTTTATTTATTCATTTGAGACACAGGGATACAGAGAGAGAGCATGAGCAGGAGAGAGGCAGAGGGAGAGGGAGAAGCAGGCTCCCCGCTGAGCCAGGAGCCCGATGCAGGGCTCCATCCCAGGACCCTGGGATCATGACCTGAGCCAAAGGCAGATGCTTAACCATCTGAGCCACCTAGGCGCCCCTCTTCTTCTTTTTTTTAACATACAATGTATTATTTGTTTCAGAGGTACAGGTCTGTGATTCAGCAGTCTTACACAATTCACAGCGCTTGCCATAGCACATACCCTCCCCAACTTCCCCTTTAAAAACAGCCCCTACCCACTGCCTCCTTGCAGACAGCACTCCTCTGCTGTCCTGCCTGCAGCTCCCTCAAAGTGTATTCAATAAACTTCTGTCTCCTTTGTTCTGCTTCAGGTGAACTCTTTCACCGCCTGTGCCGCCAGCTTCCACCTGATCAGTGGCCCCACATTTGGGGACCCCCATCCAATCAAGAGAGGCCCCATTTAACACCGCAGTAGATACTCAAGTATTTGATGAATTAATAAATGGTACTTGTGGCAGAAATGCACACATTATGTACTATTAGTCTTTAAGTATCCTGAATTTGTTAATCTCACCCAAATCAGATTTACATTACCGCTCTAGTCTTTAAAAAAACATATCTGCCCATTTCCCTTACTGTTTAAATGTATGAATCACCCATATGCAGAAATATTTTTCAAGCTTTAATGGATTATTTCAAGTCACCTTTGAAATGATTCTTTGTTTCCTTATTACCTTACAAAGAGGTGATATTCAAAGCCTTTGTTTTCCAATGAAATTTAATTTTCAAAAATATAATTTTCCAGTGTCCTTTGAGTCCTATCGTGTTCCTTTGCACTAGGAAGATTAATATTCTCCCAAACATATCAATAACTCTGAAAATTCATATTTTTCATATAAAATAGTAATAAAATAGAGTAACTATTTCTGACATTTTAGTTGTATCTAACTTGCTCAAGTTAAATTTCTTAGTGTACAGTTTGTTTTATGATCCTTTTTATTACAGTAACACTATTTCCCAGTATCATGTAATAGCTATGAAGTGATAGCACTTAATTTAAACTGACTTTAGCCATTTCTGTTGGGTCTAAATGAATATGCATTCATGAAATTTATAATAATATGGCTTAATCAAGTGTTATGTAATTCTCTGCATAATACTCTTTCATTTCCTCTCCTCTGTGTTGTGTATTTTAACTGTCTTTTGAAGTTATAATAAAAAATAATGACAAAGTAATATATTAATTTTATTTATTTAGAGAATAAATATTTTAATGATCCATATTCCCTAATCAGATGTCTAGTGATCATATATATAAGACTGTATGGTTTCCAAGGTTTCTAAAAAATTAAAAGCTGGTACAGTACAATATTTTCTTGATTAGGATACCTAGCCGGACAGAAAGTAGATTATAGTTGCACTAACTTTATTCAATGGCCATTTAAATGTCTGAAATTTTGTTATGTAATGCCAAAGGGATATTGTTCATTTTGGAACTTCAGCTTAAATCCCATTGAGTCAAATTTGTTGTGATTTAATTAATTTATTTAATTGGCCTTTGTTTCCTTATCAACTTTCTGTAATTAGGAATATTAGGGAGGTGTGTTTAAAAATGTTTCAAATGACACATACTGCTACTTTCTTAGGAGTTAGGTTCTTAGGGTTTGGTCAGTATCAGTAAGTGTGATATTTCAATTGTTTTAATGATATAGTTAACATTTTATAGGTTTCTTTAGGAAAGCACACTGAATTAGGTAAGAATATTTAATTTTATGCATAGAGCATATTTTCCAATTTGTGTAGTTTCTCCTTAATACATTTTAAAAGTTAAGAATTACGAGTATAGTAAGGTTTTTAAAAAAATATATTTTTCTATTTCTTTCGACATAGTGCCTGGTATTTATTTCTAAGTCAGTTAGCAGATTCTTGATCATAACTTAGAATATACAATTTATCTCCAGAATTAATCTTCCTAGATGATGGTTAGCATTTATCACACTAAGGTACAACTTTTTTATTTCTTTATTTTTATATATTTTAATGAAAAAATACATTTTTTTACATTTCAATCTGCTTATTTACTATTTACTATTACAATCTCTATTGAAATGAGAGAATTGTTACAAAATTGATTTTCATGGCAATTAGTTCCTTGTTGTTTTATTTGCAACTTTGAGACCAAAATATACATAATGCACAAATAAGATTTTCTTTGATTTTTGCATCTGCATCTGTTATGAAATGTTAAAATTAAACTAGTATCAGCATATTTTAAATAATTTAATTACCTGGAATATCTCTTGGGTATTATTTTTAATGTTGCAAAATAATTCTATTTACCACATACCAGAGACATTGGAACTATCTGAAATTAAGTTCATAATACAGTGTCATAAAACAGGATTCTCCTACAGGGTTCAAGAAAAGATCATCACCAAAATAATAGAAAAAAAACCCACAAATTATTAAACTTACAACAACCCAAGGAAATCCCAAATGAAGAAATTTGATAACATGTAAATATTTTCTTAGGTATTTTATAGTGTTACATTTCAGAAAATTATTCTTTCCCTTTTAAAGTATTGGTTAAGGAATGCCTGGATGGCTCAGTCAGTTAAGTGTCTGCCTTCAGCTCAGGTCATGATCCCAGGGTCCTAGGATCAAGTCCAGCATCGCTCTCCCTGCTCAGCAGGGAGACCACATCTCCCTCTGCCTGCCGCTCTATGTCTCTCTTTCACTCTCTCTCTCTCTCTCTGACAAATAAATAAAATCTTTAAAAAAATAACATAAACTATTGGTTAGACAATTATTGATATGTTAGTAATACATTAATTTATACATTCATAATGTCATACTAGTTAAAATATAGTTTACTGTTAACGAAAAATATATTAATTCAGATAAACCTAAATAACATTCCTTTAAAATTTATACCTTGTTTAAAGCCAATAGACTGACTTTAATTATTTTGACATAATTTTGCAATATATATTTATTCTGTACAAACTTGACCAAAAAAACCCACAAAATCAATTTGATCCATTCTGGCTCAATGCTAAATAAAGAGTTTCCAAGTACTCCAGAATTTTGTTTACCTGGTAGATAAAACTTGACATCCCCCAGCCCAGTAATTTCTTATTTATAGAGAGGTTGAATGTAATCTTTACTTTAAAGAATTGATATTAACAATCTATATATTCTTTTGATTTTGTTTTATGACATGTTTCAACAGGGTACAAGGTTTTTATGGAAAGCCAGGAAACATGCAAATGGAATATGAAGCTATAGTTCTTTTGATTCTAGTTCTTCATGGTCTAGATTTCTTTATATAGTATTATTTTTATTTATTTCCTTAATTCAAAAACATGAACAAAAAGAATAGTGATGATTTAAAATGATGATTTGTCCATTTTTAGTTACCTTTTTTTTTTAATTCATTATTGCTCCAAACTCTCAAAATTTTGGAAGCATTACAAAAACTTTAAAACTTTAAATTAAATATATATATATATATATATTTACTTTTTAGAATGCTTAAAGACGTTATGGAAACAATGAGATCATTGTGTTCGCTCATTATTAAGGACAACTTCAATATCTCCCATAGCTCTACCTTATCTTTGATGGCCAGTCATCTGTCTGTCCTCCCTCCGCTGCAACATACACACTGAGCCCGAACTCCTAGGATTTTATTATACAGCTTGGAGATTTTTCCTTTCTTATTTTTCTATGACTGATTTCTGTGTTTTGGTTGGAAACTTGCTTTTGTAATTAAAATAGAAAAGCAAAGAACAAAACAAAGCAAAAAAAGTTATTCACAGAGGAAAGGCCATGTGAGAACACAGCAAGAAAGTGACCATCTGCAAGCCAAGGAGAGACACTTCAAGAGAAATAAAGCCTGCTGACACATTGGTCTTGAATTTCCTATCTTCCAGAACTTTGAAGGCCCAGGGGTACCAGTTCCATCAGCAGCTTCAACTGAAAAGCAAGGTTAAAAAATGTCAGACATTCCCCATGAGCTGCTCCATGCCTCTGAGAAAGCTGCCATAACCTGGGCATGCAGGCAGAAGGAAGCCTTCTTCCAGAAAGCTTGATAGAAGAAAAGAAAAGAGGAGGAAAGAACAAGAAGTTCACAGTTGATATCAAGACCCTGCTCATGTATTAGTACAGGAAGTTATGAAACAGAATATGGAGAAGTTTCCAGGCTTGGAAAAAAAAAATTTCTGGAAAGGAATCCAATGAGTTTACTAATGATTTAGAAAGAAAGGTAATCTTAAGACTATGCCCAACCGAGAAAAAAATGGTAGAGCTTCTTAGCAAAGTCCTTGATGATAACAGTTTGGCACCTGAAGCTTTAGATAAGGTTGTTCATCAGGATGTCACCTTTACTGACCCAACCCTGGATTCTGTAGAGTTCAACATTCTACAGGAAATTTTAGAAATTTGAGTATAAAAAGTCCAGCTGACATTAAATCCATTCAAGGAATCTTTCCCTATGGACATCATTTTAGCTGGTATCTATGACATTCAGACAAGGATGCCCCTGAAGGGGGTCATCAACTAATATTTTGTACACAAGACTTAAACACACTCAGTTGGAAAGGACAGTGCTACTGGGGTCCTTCTTACATGGGGACCAATATCCATTCATTTCAGCCCTTATCTCTAAAAGAAAGAGCGATGAAACACAGAGCCAACTGATTGAAAACACCAGTCCTGAGGTGGAATTCTCCCACTGGTCTTCAGCTTGTACTTGTAACAAAATAGTACAAGTGAAAATGAAACCTATCAAAGTCAAATCCTCAGGGGTATGTGGAGATAACATATTCTAGGTGGCCGAGGCTGCTTACGAGAGTCTTTGTGTTGTCCAAGGTCTTATGGACATTTACAACATTTTAGAAGATACCACATTCAAGGGGGACTCTTGTGCTGCTCATGCTATACTCAGGGCCATGGATGGCGCAATGAGATTTAAAAGAATGCTTGGAAAGAAATCCAGAGACAGGATTTGACTTGCCACAGTCCGTGCACCACATGTAAAGTGAAAGCACCATTAGAGTAAATTGGAGGGCCAACAAGGGAGGATTCATTGCATACAGATTAAGGAAATGTCTAGAGAGTCATTCTTGAGCCTCCTCATCCAAAATCTAGCATATGCAGATACATATACATAGATAAATCATGTTCTCATATACTTATAAACTAAAGTGTGAAACTATTTCCCACATCTCTATCTTTGGAGGTAGCTTTGTCATGGGAAAGTCTCGAGGGGATGGAGGAGCCCTCAGGTTTGGCTGGGGCAAGGGAGGGTGGGACCATACCATTGCAACAGCAGCTGGTGGAGCAAAGCTAGGAGGCACTAACAAACTTGGCACTTCCTTCAAGTTGGAGAGGTGAGGTCTACCAGTAATTGCTAACTCCTCCAGGCAACTTAAGTTCTGGTGTCCTGGGTGAGCTGTAGGTAAGGAGGGCATTCTGAGCATGCTTCAGCCCTGGGGTGGGGAGGGCCAGGAGACCAGGAGGATCCATGTCATTGGGCCCATAAGGCTTGCTCTCTCTGAATTTATCCCTTTTTCATTCCTCCTGAGCCTCCAACTCTAAGGTCTAATTGAATTCCTAAAAAGGCTGGACTGCCTACTGCCCCCATGAAGCCCACTAACTCTCCTAGTGTTGGAGGAATTAGTGAATTAGAGAACCAGCATTCCAGGAAGCAAACTGGACAGGGAGTGTTCAAGGGTCAATTTGCTTCAAGTTAACACACTTCTTACTTTCTGACCCAAGTCCCTTGTTCTATAAGAGAACTAATTTCCTTTCTTTGAGATTTGCAGACCGCTGCCCTTGAGGAGTGAAGGACCAGAACTTTCCCAGGCCACAGAAGCCAGCAAATCTGAAGCCAACTTGGCTTTCTGATTAGCCTAGCAATTTTTAGCAAAATGCTTTTTTTTTTTGGTTGCATATATGATTTTACTGACCTTCCTTTGTGTATCTGTAGAACTTGCCCTCCCTTGCAGAAAGAACAAAATATTCCTGCACATGATGAAACAAGCACCAGACCCCCTTGCACAAGCCCTGAGCACTGAGATAATGTTTGTGGCTTGCATCATCAAGTCTGCACATGATCAAGAAATTTTGCAGGCCACTGCACTCCCTCTGCTGATTTACTACCCTAATCCCCTTTAAAAACCCTGGGCCAGTCAGAAACCTCAGAGTTGGCTTTTGGACAAGAGTCCACCTTCTCCCCACGTTGCCAGCCTCCTGAATGAAGCTCATATTCCTTTCTAATAAAAAACTCATCTCTTGAGTAATGGTCTTTTTTAATAGAGATTTTATTTATTTGTCAGAGAGAGAGAGAGAGCACAAGCAGGGGGAGCGGCAGGCAGAGGGAGAAGCAGACTCCCCACTGACCAAGGAACCCGATGAGGGACTCGATCCCAGGACCCTGGGATCATGACCTGAGCCAAAGGGAGATGCTTAACCAACTGAGACACCCATGAGTCCCGAGTAAATGGTTTTTTGAGCAACAGGCAGCCAAACTTGAGTTTGGTAACACTGCCACCCTGATTTCTCTCTCTCTTCTCCCAGACACAGGAGACAGAGGCCAGGTAGAGAAAGCCCATTCTCAGAGCATGGGACACATTCACCTAGTGCAGACAGGGGTTCTAATAGTTAAGGGAAAAATGTCGAATCATATGGTCTTCCCCAGCGTTGGTGGTATAGTGGTGGGCATAGTTGCCTTCCAGATGGTAGTCCCCAGATTTGAGACTCCCCCCCACAGTGTCTTAGGTGGTTCAACCCCCAGGAGGTCTGTGGGCTATGGAATGCTCTTAGCCAACTCTAGATGATCTGCTATGAGTGACTGTCATCTAAGATAGTGCAAAGGAGCAGATGCTGCTGGTGCTGGTTCTGGAGCCCCTATGACCTGAGGAAGTCAAAACCAGGCTGCCGGAACAGTGTCTGTAGAGTGGAGCAGAAGCTATAGCCATCCTGAGGACATTGTGAACAATACGATAGGATCAAGAGAGTGGGTGAGAAGAAAGTTAAGTTTTCTAAGTGGGAGTGGTTAAGATTCAGAAGCACAGATACATTGCCTTTGGTACCCACTTAAAAAACAGCAACCATTTTGCTGTCCCAAGGAACATCCATTGAAGCTTTCAACATATAATATGCTTGCCAGTTTCAGGGAATTATCTGTTTCCCAATAAAGGGTTTTTGATCTTGTGTTTCTGAGACACTTCGTTTTTTTTATGCTTCCCACTGTATTCCTTTTCTTATGAATGCAATTTTTAAATTCTTGTGTCTGACTCTCAGATGCTGCCTTTCTCATAATATGCTCAGTAAGTAGTTACTGAATGCCATATTAAATGACTTGGACAGGGGGTTCCTGTCTTTGGGATTTGTGATAAAATAATCCTACAGAATAACTATTTTTAGATGTTTAAATTATAGAACTAATAAATGCATTTTCTTTTCAAATTAGAATGTTATATTGAGAATGAATCTGAGTCTGAATATGGACCAACTAGGAAGAAGTGCTTTTATCACTTACTGATGTTTGTCATGAGTGTTTTTGGTATGAGTGTGTATGTGTCTCTATGTCTGCCTATGTATTGATTGGCAGACATACGGTCTTATGTCCCATTAAGGTCCTTATGTCTTCTATCCTGCCATTTCCCTGAGATGAACTTCCTTCCTTACTGAAAATACTGAGGCTCCTTAAGTCACAATTTTATTCATGTGGAATTTCAGGGAGCCTCAAATAGTCAAACAATCTTGAAAAAGAACAAAATAAAAGGACTCACACTTACCAATTGCAAACCTCATTACTAAGCTATAGTCCTCAAAACATGTGGTACTGGCATAAGGATAAACAGATAGATCAGTGGAATAGAACTGAGTGTCCAGAATAATGCCAGACTGACAAGCAATTAATTTTCAACAAGGATGCCAAAACCATTATATGGGGGGAAAATGGGCTTTTCCACAAATGGTACTGGGACAATTGGATATCCACATGCAAAATCATGAAGTTAGACCTTTATGTCACACACAAAAATTAACTCACAATCAATCAAAGATCTAAATGTAAAGTCTTAGAAGAAAACACAGGTATAAATCTTCACAGCCATGGATTAGGCAATGGTTTCCACCAAAACCATAAGCAGCAAAATAAAATAAAACAATAAATTGAACTTCATCAAAATTAAAAATGTTTGTACATCAAAGGATACTATCAATAAGGTGAAAGACAACCCACTGAATAGAAGCAAATACTTGGAAATTATATTATCATTTAAAAATGTAGTATCCAGAATATATAAAGAACTCAACAACAAAGTTGCAAACAACCCAATTAAAAATGGGCAAAGGAAAAAAAAATGGACAAAGGATTTAAATAGTAGACCAAAGAAGATGACAAGTAGCCAATAAACAGTAGTCATAAAAAGCTGCTCAGCATCTTTAGCCATTAGGGAGATGGAAATCAAAACCACAATAAGATACCATTTTACTCCACTATGATGGCTAAAATTTAAAAAAATCAAACCAACTGGGCGTCTGGGTGGCTCAGTTGGTTAAGCGACTGCCTTCGGCTCAGGTCATGATCCTGGAGTCCCGGAATCGAGTCCCGCATTGGGCTCCCTACTCGGCAGGGAGTCTGCTTCTCCCTCTGACCCTCCCCCCTCTCATGTGCTCTCTCTCTCTCATTCTCGCTCTCTCAAATAAATAAATAAATAAATAAATAAATAAATAAATAAAATCAAACCAAGCAAACAAACAAAAACATAAAACAAAAACCCAGAAAATACTAAGTGTTAGCAATGATGTGGATAAATCAGAACCCATTTATACATTGCTGCTGGGAATGCACAATAGTACAGCTGCTATGGGAAATAGTTTGGCAATTCCTTAAGAAGTCAGACAAAGAGTTACCATATACCCCAGCAATTCAACCCCTAAGTATTTACTCAAGAGAATTGAAGACATACATTCACAAAATCTAATACAGAAGTGTTCATAGCACCATTACTCACAATAGCCAAAAAGTGGACACAATCCAAATGTCCATCAACTGAAAAATGGATAAACAAAATGTGATAAGCCATACAAATGAAATAATATTAAACCATAAAAAGGAATGAAATACTGATACATGAATAAACTTCAAAAACATTATGCTAAGAGGAAGAAGCCCCTCCAAAGACCACATACTCTATAATGCCGTTTATATGAAAAGTCCAGACTAGGAAAATCTGTATACAGAGACAGAAAGTACATTAGAGGTTGCTTATGTTTTGGGGGGCATAGGCCTTGGGGGTAAAAACTAAGGATTGTATAGCTTCAAGTTGATGAAAATATTCTAAAATTGTTTGTGTTAATTGATGCACAACTCTGTGACTATACGAAAAGCCATTGAATTGCATGCTTTAAATGCGCAAATTATACAGAATGTGAAATATATCTCAAAAAGCTGTTTAAAATAGATACTATCAAGGAGTAATTCGGAATGATGACATTTGCTTTTTTCCATCCTTGGTCACTTGGCTGAGCTCTGGTAACAGTAGATACGGTATTCTTTATGAAACGCTTGTCTGGCAGAAAGAAAAATTATTAAATTCTTAGTTGTTGCCAAAATATTTCTTGGGGAAAAAAATACCTGTCCTTAGGAATGAACCTCCCTAATTTACTGCGAGATAATTTGGGATTCAGAAGGAGAAAACAAAACTAGGTAACTGCTCTTTGTTGAGAATTTGAGGGCAAGGAAGAACTCAGGAAGGAGATGTTTCTGCAGAAAGGTGGGAGGCTAGAACACTCTTGAAATGATAGAGAAAGTCAAGAAAAGAGAAGCCTGATATTTAGCTTCCAATTATCTGCTGAATTACACTGTGATGTATACTAACCTTCCTGTTACCCTTGAATCAGCAGTAAAACTCAACTGTCTTTTCTGTTTGATATTGAGAGGTATGAGTTTATAAAGTAGGGTCTTGGCCCCATCTATGAGTTGCTGTTGTGCTGGAGATGATGGAGCAACTGCAATGCACCAAATGGAGAATGAGAATTGAACAGAAATCAGAGCTGTCAGTAGTCCAGGGGACATAAGCCTCTGAGTTCACAGTCATCTTCTTAAAGGATGCAGTTAGGTGTTTGAATAAATCGAATCTGTGTATTAAAGGACATCGTGTTATATATGCATCGAAAGCCAGTCTAAATTCGACATATGCTATGAGGCTGGGGCATTCATAGGTTACAGGACTTCGAAGTTGGGGGGAGAAGAGAATGGAACAGAAGAGGGGTAAGTACAGTCACCATGACAGGAAGAAGGATTGTATTCAGCAACAGGAATGCTAACAACAGAAGTCAGTATTTATTGTACAGGACAGGGGAGAGGCATGATATTATGGGGGCTTCTATTGGTTGACTTTAGAACCAAGCCTGTGAAAACTGTGACACTGACACCAAAGGATTCTGGTGAGAAGGCACAAGCAGGAGTTCTCCAAGGACATGCCTTAGACAGCATGGTCCACCATGGTCCTCAGAGATGCAACAGCCTCTAATTTGTCATGGAAGAAAAATCCCCAGTCACTGGATGTTTGTAGGAAGATCTAATCATAGGGTTGCCTTCAGAGGTGAGCCAGGTATCTTCATAACTCCTCAAAGTAGAGAATCAAGCAGGAGTTGAGGGGGATCTAACTGGGGAGAGATTTAAATGAAAGGGCAGGAGGTACAACTGACTGAGCATTCTTGTCCTGGTTCATTGGAAAGAATATCAAATTGATGGGATGGGGATTGGGAGATGGGTTGAGAGCAGTGATCAGAACACACCTTGGCCAGAATCTGGTTTTCTATTTAACATGTGGGAGTTGTATTTCCCAGAGATAGAGGGACCTCTTCTGGGAGGTCATCAGGACAGGGACATCCAGAGCAGGAAGAAGGACATCAGTGCCCTTCTCACCTGCTTCTCAGAACTTCTCTTTTGTTTCCACCACTGGGCAGTTATCCATCAATTCCTTGTGGCTGTGTTGGAGAGTAACTGGAAGAGGGAGATTCATGCTTCCAGATCCTCCACCATCTCCCCAGGCCCAGGAGCACAAGCTCTAAACAAGAGACAGAGCCTTACTGACCCAAACATGATCTTTAGGAAGATGAAAAGAAAGAAAAAAAATAAAGATAGTTTTGTCCTATTGATAACCAACATTCATCTTCCTCTACTGAGGAACATTTTTTCATTATTGTTCATAATAATGTTAAAGTCAATAATTGAATGACATGAAGCAATTAAATGGATGTGTGGAATTCTTTTTTTATTGAGATATAATTGACACATAACATTACGTTTTTAAGCTTTTATTTATTTACTTGGGAGAGAGCAAATGAGAGCGAGAGAACAAGTAGGGGAGAGGGGCCAGGGAGAGAGAGAAGCAGACTCCCCGCTCAGCGGGGAGCCCGATGCAGGGTTCAATCCCAGGATCCTGAGATCATGACCTGAGCTGAAGATGCCCCAAAACATAACATTATTTTTAACCTTATATTGGTTTTAGGTATACAACATAATGATTCAATAATTGTATATATTATGACATGATCACCAAAATAAGTCTAGTTAACATCTGGCACCATATATAGTTATGATTTTTTTTCTTGTGATGAGATCTTTTAAGATCTACTCTCTTAGCAACTTTCAAATAAATAATACAGTATTAATAACTATAGTTACCAGGCTGTACATTAAATCCCCAGAACTTACTTATTTTATAATTAGAATTTTGTATCTTTTGACCTCCTTTGGCCATTTGTGAAGGTTCACCCTTGTGTAAAAAGTCTTAATAGTGGGGGGAAAAAAGCTTTTTTTTTTCTCTAAATGAAATCCACTTTATTTGAAAATTTTCATGTGTCACAAGTTTATATGAAAATAACCATTTAAACTGGAGTTTGAACACAAAGTTTAGGAGTGGGTATCATTGTGAATTACCAGACACCAGCAGTTCAACCAGACAGATGAGACCTGTCGTGGAAAGGCAGGTGATGCATAGGTGGTCATTTAGCACCTGGTCGCAACACACTGTGGCCCACTCACCTCCTCCATCCCTACCATCTTCCCCCTCCTTTTAAAACTCAACTGTTTCCCATCAAAGTTGCATTAAGAATGGCAATGGTAGAAGGGACAGGCATACCAGGACTGGAAACAGAGCAGGGTGCCATGTGCCGCACCCACACCCACACCCACACATGCACAGAGAGATGCCCGCACATGCGTGCCTGTCCACGATCACCTCTTACGCACACTTCTGCACACAGACCCACCGCAGTGAGCACAGCAATGCAGGCATCTAGCTCATTCTCTGTTAGGGTTTGATGGAAAGAGATTCCCTGGCCAGGTTTAGCACAGCAGCAGCTTCGGCTTCACCCTTGGTCTTCTGGGCTGGGGGTCTCACTTCTGTGACTTAACAGAGCTGACAAGCAGCCTTGGGTCACCCTTTAATCCCGAGGTATGGCTGACTTTATATACCCTGGTCCTATAATATTAATACAAAACCCTACACTTTCGTGTTTTTTGAAAGAGCTTTAGAAAGTAATTTAGGTGACATTTAGACAACTTTGGTCTTGTGTTTTTGTTTTAATTTATGCTGACATTTGTTCACCACACCCAGGAGATCTAAAGTACTGAGGTAGGACTGGCACTTCATAGATATGGAGGTTGAAATATTATTTGAAGTATAATTTTAAATTATGGAGATAAATGAAACCATGTTTCCAATTCCCCAAAATAGTCATATGTACCATGGAAAGAAAGGATTCCAGGTTAAAGTACCATGGGAAAACACTGAAGGTACCTTTCCCCTTGGACATTCACAGTGAGACTAGCATTTAAAGGCTATCAGAATGCCTACGGCAAAAAAAGAAAAAACAACAAAAAAAAAACAAAAAACCTTGCTACATGGCAAACTAGATATTTCCCACATTATTTTAACCAGGGAATACTTTCTCTGAGAAATGCTGAAAAATATCTTATGAAAATATCCTATGAAACACTTATTTCTTTCAGAAACAGAGAATAGCTATTTTAGTTTAATCCTTGAAGGTGGATTTCTTAGTCAAGATGAGCTAAATGAATGGGAAATAAAATATATTTATTTGGAATAACCTAAGATCTTACAAGAATTCCCTAATATTTTAGACATATTCCCTAATCAATTAAGAAAATTACAAGTAGACAAGGATCTAAAAAATATCTTTTCCTCATTTCTCTCCTTGAATGACTAACTCAGATTGACTCATCAGACATCTTGTGATATTACAAAATATTTGTATAATTTTTACATAAAATATATAATTTCATAATCAATATTTTGTCATGTGACTATGATCCACTTAAAAATAGAGAAAATGGTGTTCATTAATTTATTTCTTTTTTCATGAAGTATTTTATAGTGCCCGCTCTCCGCCAGAAACTCTTAGAGTCGCTGTGATCATAGAAGGGACAGTGGATTAATTTTTACTGAAAGGTGATTGATAGCTTACAGAAAAACAAAAGTCTTTCTAATAGCAATTGAATGCTATAAGGGAAACTATACTGGGTGATACATGGGCAGAACAATGCTACCTTTTATCAAGTATCAAGGAAAATCTGAATTACAAGAAGAGGTAACCATTCGATGTTTTGCCTTTTATGTGACACATCAAATTACCCACAAAGCCTAATATATTTACTATCCAACAAGAAAAAAAAAAAAAAACTTTAACCCCTGCTTTAGAGAATGACAGACATCAACAAAGATGATGCTAGGGGGTGAGAAGGAATAGCTTCCAGGAACTGTGATAACAATAACAGTTATAAAATTCATGACCTTTGTTGTTATTGTGTTTCTCATGTTTATCCTTGCAGAAAGTCATTACATCAAGCTAATAGCCACCAACCCATTCACAGCAACTTGTCCTTTTTCCTTTGTACCTCTGAAAGTACCATACCCACTGGTCAGCTGTCAGTGAGTTCAGCTCTAAAGAGAGAGGTTTTTTTCCTTCAATTTCCAGGACTTAGAGCCGTGCCCAATTCCACTCAACTTTTGGTACAACTATTAATCTGGGCCTACTGTAAAATCAAATTTTTAGAAGTATCCAATTTTAAACAGCCTAGGAAAATCTTTTGACAATTAAGCCACAGAAAACTTAAAACTTCACTCCTTGTTATTTCCCTTGATTAGCTGTCCTCCTACAGTGAACAAGTCTATTGAAAACTGCAGAGAAGGTACTGTCTTTCTTGCTATTTGTTCTGAGGTTAAGCTCAAAGAAATGAAGAAATCCCAGGTACTACAACCAAAGGGATTCAACATTTATTTTATCATGGAAGTCCGGCAAATAAAACTATATACAAGATCCATGCAAGGAATCCAGTTACTTGCTAGACATTTATACCTGTTAAAACAAGAAGAAAAATTGCCTTCTGCATTGAGGTAACAGTAAAGACAAGTGACTCAAAGGCAAGAACGTGTTTGGCAGGAGAGAGAAACAAAAAGACCAATGTGGCTAGACGTTAGCGGACAAAGTGTATGCTTCTGAGAGGCAGCAGCATAGATGGTGAAGGGCCATGATTTCTGGCTCTGGGAAGAGGCTTGGAATTTATTTAAAGAAAATGTTAAAGCCACTGGCTTTTTAAAACAAGAATGTAATGGCTTGCAGAGAGGCACATTTGGAAGTACTAAAACCATGGAGGAGATTATTGAAGTTAGATGAAGTGGAAGATAATAGGCTGTAGCAAAGTACATGTGGAAAGAAATAGAAATATATAGATTGTGAGGATTTATTTGGGATATGCTTCAGGTGGAGGTAGTAGAGCTTACTACTCTTTCGTATATGAAATGTGTAGGAAAGGGAAGAATTAATGATGTCTCATAAGTTTTGGGCTTCAACAATTGCATGAACGGTATAGCTGTTTACTAAAATGAGGGAAATCCATGTTAAGTCTTTGGACAGAAACTGAGAAGTCAAAGTTCTCTTTTTTTTCCACATTAAGTTTGATATATTTGTAGGAAATCAGGTTGAGACTTCCATTAGGTTGTTGGTTATATCAAAATGAAATTCAGTTTACAAACCAGGACTAGAAATGTAAACTTGAAAATTTTGGCAAATGTGTGTTTCAAAGCAATGCGTCCAGATGAAATCTCTTGGGAGTGAAAATAGCAGAAAGAAGAGTAAAAGGTTTAGGACTGAGCCCTGAGGTTTTCCAAAATTAAGAGGTTGCATAGAGAAGGAGCCAGCAAACAAATTTTTGCAACTCACAACTTTTGAAGTGGAAGGAAACCTGGACAAATAAAGGATGGATACAAAGTACTCTCAAAATTTAAGGTAGATTAATGGGCCCGGGGGTAGGGGGCAGAGGGAGAAGAAGAGAGAGAGAATCTTAAGCAGGCTCCACATCCAGCACAGAGCCCAACTTGGGGCTTGATCTCACAACCCTGAGATCATGACCAGAGCCAAATTCAGGAGTCAGGTGCTTAACTGAGCCACCGAGGCACCCCTAAGGTACAATAATTTTTAATAAATATTAAATAATTGTGATGAAACAAACTTTAATCACATTTTGGGGAACATAAGGACACCTAAAGTTGTTTCTTTTATCCCAATGGACTTTTCATTTCAACCTCTGCCTTTCATAGAGGAATTCTATCTTCAGAAATTTTTTTCTCATAGTCATCTCTCTCTCTTTTATTTTTTTTATTAACACATAATGTATTATTTGTTTCAGGAGTACAGGTCTGGGATTCATCAGTCTAACACAATTCACAGCGCTCACCATAGCACATACCCTCACCAATGTCCTTCACTCAGCCACCCCATCCTTCCCACCACCGTCCACTCCAGCAACCCTCAGTTTGTTTCCTGAGATTAAGAGTCTCTTACGGTTTGTCTCCAGTAGCAGCTATCTTCAGAATTTAAAGTATTAAAGGCTATGGCGAAGATGTAGTAAGAACAAAGTTGCTTTCTGCATTCTAAAAGTTATAGTGTTATAGTTGCTACGGTATCTGTTTTTTAAGAAAGCGCTATGAGTTGTGCAAGACTGCTGAATCACAGATCTGTACCTCTGAAACAAATAATACAGTATATTTTAAAAAAGAAGAAGAAGAAGAAGATAGCAGGAGGGGAAGAATGAAGGGGGGAATCGGAGGGGGAGACGAACCATAAGAGACGGACTCTGAAAAACAAACTGAGGGTTCTAGAGGGGAGGGGGTTGGGGGGATGGGTTAGCCTGGTGATGGGTATTAAAGAGGGCACGTTCTGCATGGAGCACTGGGTGTTATGCACAAACAATGAATCATGGAACACTACATCAAAAACTAATGGTGTAATGTCTGGTGATTAACATAACATAATAATAAAAAAAATAAATAAAGAAGTAGGTTTTGTTAAAATAAACAAAATAGAGAGGAATGTAATAAGTGCCCAGTGTCTTTTATTCCTTGATAAATGAAACTAATAAGAAGAAAAGTATTTCCTGAAAAGAAAATACTAGAGCAAAGAGAAATTGGAAAAAAAAAAAGGTTACCAGTGTGGAGTGTCTAAAATATCACCATTGAGTTTAGAAATTGAGGGAATTGTTTATAAAATTGCACCCTAACATCCCAGACTCTTGCTTTACCTGGAAAATCATAGAGTATCTATATTTGGACAGAATAAATATTGTCATCTAGGCAACATACAATGTGTTATTTGGTAGGAGAGGTACTAGTGGCAGACTGGGAAGTGTTGGTTATTTTAGATGGGCCAGAGGAAGACATTTGATTTTTTTTTTTTTCTTGAGAACTAACTAGTTTATACAGAATGACTTAAGTGATTCCTTGTTCTATGTGAATCAGTTTTGCCAACCAAGACAAATATCCATGTTTTGATCACTTTATAACTTTTGTAATAGAGAGTTTAAACATGCTTAAGTAAGGTTGAATACCTAAAGATCCCTTATCTTCAACCACTGTGGCTCACCCTATCCTGTTTTTTTGTTTGTTTGTTTTTGTTTTATTGCTACTTCCTGACATTCATAGCCAAGTGGACCTGGGAACTTCTTTTTGCCTTAGTGAAGGAGTTGTACTCCTAAACACCACTCCACATTGCATGAAACAGCAACAATCCTTCACTTGTTTCCTTCCTTTCTGAATCCCCATCCCTGAATGCTATTTATATTGAAAGCCTCTTAGGGAATGGGATGATAGTGTTGCTAACTTTTGCTTTTCCCTTTTAAAGTCCTATGGCCTAAAAGCTTTTCAGTCATTGAAAACAAAGCTAAAAGGCTGACAAATTCCCTCTTATTTACCTAGTGTTAGATGGTAGCAAATAAACTTTTTAACCCAAATATTCATCAATATATATGCTCCTTATGGAAATGATTTGAAATTTTCATTTAAACACATTTTGAGGGGAGCCTGGGAGGCTCAGTCCCTTATGTCTGCCTTCGGCTCAGGTCATCATCCCAGGGTCCTGGGTTGGAGCCACACACCACATCAGGCTCCTTGCTCAGCAGGGGTCCTGCTTCTCTCTCTCCCTCTGCCTAACACTCCCCTTGCTTGAGCTATTCCTCTCTCTTTCTCTGTCAAATAGATAAATAAAACCTTAAAAAAAAAAAAAGAAAAACATTTTGAATACAAATTTTATTTTCTATAACATCTATTCCTTTCTTTTAACCAATATCTACTGCACACTTATTGTGTATCAGGAGCTATTCTAACTCAGCCATGCTAAAGCTAAGTACTGACTGCTTAAATAAAATCCCACAGGAAACCTTACAGAATCAAAGCTTTTAGGGAATGATATTTTTAAAAGTCATTTCTGATTATGCCCTTGAAAATTATTTAAAATATTTGAGACGTCTTATAGTTTCAATAAGATGATATTTTCTTTGATTTTCTTCTCTTTTTTCTGTATCTTCTATTTCCCAGTGACATGTGTCTTAATTTGGCCATATCATATGCAGGATTTCTCCCCTTTCATCCTAACAATAATTAAAGCTATAATACTAGAAATTCTTTAGAAAAGTCATACAGGTGTAAGAGACTCAGAGAAAGATAAAAATGAAATAAATTGAGATCAACAAAATATGCCTTCCAAAAACTCTTTACCAGCCTTTGTGAATCACGGTTAATAGATTTCACTGTGTTTTCTATTGGCAGGAATTAAATTTACTTCTAAGATGGTTTGAATGAATCTGACAGAAGCTTAAATGAAAATATTATTTTATCTGTGGCAGAATACTAACTGCAATGACTTATTTTATAGTAAGCGCAGTTTTAAAATAAAGATGATGTTTTCAATAAATTTATGAATTTTACAAGGTGAACTCATTTCATATTCAATAAATTAATTCCCCAGAAGTCATATGGAAAAAGTCCATGGATATTAATAATATTCTGGCATAAATGACATATTTAAATTTTCAATCTTATCCTTCTGCAATAGTTATTCCAGGAAGAGTAAATAAGAAATATTACATATTTAGAGGTCAAAAAGCATTTTTATTTAGATTTTCTTTCCAAAATAGTTGTGACAATTTATAGATAATCAATAAAGCACAAGAAAAATATCACAGCATATGTGGTAATAAGAGAAATAAATACAGGCAAATCTCAAGCAAAAACTCATTCTGTCTCTTATGACTTTGTTAAATTAACTTTTGTTAAGTAGAGCACAGAGTGCTAGATGGTGACTCAAGAATGGTTCAACAACAGACCGTAAGAAAAATTGAAATGGAGTTTATTACCCACAGGTCCTGGAAGAGGTCTATGGTACTCATTGAGAGGTCACACAGGGAAGTGAGGATAAAGTGCAAAGAGAGAGAAAGAGGGGCAGGAGCTGGGCACATGCCTTTTTAAGGGTTCATGGGTGGAGTGCTTTAGAATTCCAGGCTAAGGCCGGATTGGTTGATTCAAACCAAGAACAGTGGTGTTTTGGTAAGCTCCACGGGGTTCTTAAGAAAGAAGTGTCAAGGGGAATGTCTTGGGAGGTGAAGGGTAAACTATTGGCCATAAGGGCTGTTGGAAAAGTCATATCAGTGACTTAAGTTGCTTGTTACTCTGAAGGCTGTTGTCTAGGTCATAAGCTTACATGGGGATGCTAGTGTTAGTTCAAGAACCCCAAAGTCCACTTGGTTAAACGAAATGGATATGGAAACAACCATACCATGGGGTAGCTTAGCTAAATTCTTGACACTGTCCATAAAATATAAATCTATAATTTGCTACAAAGATTCATATATTTTCCTGATTTAATCACATACATGCCTATATGCAAACACACTGTGATATTGTGATTTACAAAAATATACATTTGATCATTCAGATGACCAAAATATATTTCTCACATATATTTGGTCTTCATTCCGCCAGTTCCTAGCTCCCCGCTCCTAAATCTCTTGGAATTTTCTGAGCGATAAGTGCAATAGGAACATCTTTTGTTGTAACATTTGGTCTCTTGTCCTCATTTCCTGAAAATGCTTCAGAGCATCAGTATATATGAGAATTCTCTGTAGGCAACCTCCAAGTTAGGCCAGAGAGATATGGGTGATCTATGAACACTGTATCTTACAATATACCATTTATATTACCAATTTCTACTTGTGCCCCAAATTAAGTCCCTTCTGAACTCTCATTAATTCTTAAAGTTGGTAGTTGGGTACAATTCTTAAAAGAGAAAAAAAAAAAAAGAAAAAAGGAAGACTAACTGAATGTTGGTAGCACAAAATACAATCCTTGCTGTTGTAGTTGGGCTTGAGGTCATAATTAAAATTCACTGCCACCCTCTCTACTGCCCCTTCTAAATTTGCCATACCCTCGGTTAGTAACTCTGTTACTCTATGTGCTTTGCTTAGTGAGGTGATCCAGAACTTTATTCCCTGGTTCTCAAAAACTCTGATTCATTTCAGCACATCAAGGTGCAGTGATCTGTATTTGTTCATTTACTCTTACTAAGCAGTTTTGAAAGCACCAAGAGATTACCTAATAGAGACAAAGAGTTCTAACCATAATCTATCCAGCCCCTATGAGTATCACCTATGCTAGATTTTTAAATAGAGTTAGCCCTTGAACAATGCAGGGGTTAGGGGGACCAAATTCCTGTGGAGAGAAAAATCCATGTTTAACTTTTGACTCCCCCAAAACTTAACTACTAATAGCTTACTGATGACCAAAGCCTTCCAGATAACATAGTCAACTAACACAATTTTGTACAGTGTACTTATTATATACTGTATTCTTGCAATGAAATAAGCTAGAGAAAAGAAAATGTTATTAAGAAAATCATAAGCAAAATACATTTATGGTACAGTACTGTATTTATCGAAAACAATCTACATATAAGTGGACCTGCTCAGTTCAAACCTGTGTTGCTCAAGGGTTAACTGTAATCATATCAGATGATCATACCCAATATAGCAAACCTTTTATTTGACAAATAACCCACAAGGATTTTTCCTATGGCCCTGTCAACTAGAGCACTGAATCATGCATAGACTAAAATTGCTGGGATGAGAAGCCCCCATATCACCAGGTATGCTACTGAAAGCAATGATGAGAAACCCCCACCCCTTGATTCTGGGAATTATGGATCCTAGCCCTTGGAATCAGAGCACCATATAATGACCGTTTCATGTGTGTAATGTATCTTGAAGAACAGTATCTTACTATTACAGATTATTATTCCCAAATTGGTCCCAATGTTCTAATTTTCTATCAGTTGAAAAGGTTCTGTGTTGTGTTATTCATGAAAGAATCAGTCAACTCCTTGATCATGTGGTCATTTTTACACCTTCCCTGCCAAAATCTTGGTCTCTTAATTTTAGATGCTACCATGTCAGGTCCCATGTTGTCAGATAGTTGTGAGTCTCTGGGTCAAAGTGGTGTCAAAAGTAGTGTTGGCAGGGAAGGTGAGCCCTTACCCATAAAGTGCATCCATTTGGTTAAGGAAAAATAACTGCCCCTTCAGAGAGTAATAGGTTTGATATAAATAACTTGCCTCCAAGAGATTGGTTGTCCCCCTGAGAGACACTACCCTACTAAGGGTACAATAAATTTTACCTCTTCTGGTAGAATAACATTAAGCTTTGTTATTGACTAGATAAACCTTAGGGGAGGGGAGTCAATGTTACTGGGACCTTGCATATACTCTATCTCTGCCTTCATGGTTTGCTGGTTCATGGAACCATGTGATAAGGCTAAGGAGAGAGACTGGTAAATCATGACTGAATGAGCCATCCTATCAAATGGTTGGTTTGAGTCTCCTCATTAAGAACTGATATGAGATTCAAAAATCTTCAAACTCTATGCTCACCCCTACATACCCTTGCATAACTTTTTCCTCCAGCCTCCTGTGTCTGGTCTTGAAATATTGTTCCTTTTCTTCCAGTCCCCTGACAATGCAGCCAAGTCATTGTGCTCAAATGTCTGCCCACTGGGAGGTTGTGTCCTCACCACGGTCTTTCAAGTAGTTTTTAATTTTGTGTCAAAAGAATAAAATGCAATTTGACTTATCAATTGCTGTTTTATCTTTTTTATTTTATTATGTTATGTTAGTCACCATACAGTACATCACTAGTTTTTGATGTAGTGTTCCATGATTCATTGTTTGCATATAATTCCCAGTGGTCCATGCAATATGTGCCCTCCTTAATACCCATCAATTGCTGTTTTAAAATAGCTCAGTATTATTGAAATTATTTATTGAAATCAGTATTGACTTTATCTTCCACAAGACTCTCTATTGAAAGAATAAATTTTACAAATCAGAAGAATTACTAATAGAATACTGAATTGTTTTAAAAAACCAGGATTCAAAATCTTGCTTAATTAGTCGCTCGCTGTAAAATTTTGACAAATGTTGGCATTTCTGAATCTGCTTTTCAGCTGTAAAAGTGCACTAATAATACCTACCGGTCTGTCTCACCAATTAAGAAGGACAAGACAGTACCTATCTTATATACTTGTTAAGTACTCAAGAGATAATACATGTAATGAACTCAGTAATCAACACACACCAAGGTGTCAATAAAGAATAATATTAATTTTTATCTAATAGGTGTTGTGAGGATCAAGTTTAACATAAGCAGCATGACAAACTGCTTTAAATGATTTTAGTGCAATGAAATGGAAGTTGCTAATACTATTTCTAGTTTTATTATGTGGTATTGAAATTATTTCTAGATGCTTCCTATGAAGTTGACATTTTCTTCCTTTTCTTGAAAAAACTTCAGCAATCATAAAAGCATTCTTTTTTAATAAGCCCTTGAAACTTAGTTCAGCACATATAGCTTTAAATTTTTCAGTAACAATCAATATACAGATCTCTACATCCCAAATATACAGTTTAATTGACTGGAACATTCACTGGCATTTGAAACAAATATAATCACATAGATCAAAGTATTTCACAGAAGATGTGGTTATATATCACAGAAGATTAAAATTAAATGTCAGGACACAGATTATTTTCCTACTAGCAAAGCTAGAAATGCTAGACATTCCCCTTTTCTTGTGTCTCTTTAGTGTTAACAATAAAACTGATCTGTAAATTTAAATGAAATTAGGAATTTTGGCACAGCCTGTGTGACATTAAATGCATCAACTGTCTCAAGAAAATAAATAAGAATTAACAAGTCTCACCAGCCTCTGATATAACATGTTTATATGAACAAATATATCTGCAAAGATATTTAGGGTTCACACCACCACCATAAACATTTTCATCCATACCATTATAAGCACCATCAGGAAATGCACATATTATTCTAATTACTGAAGACACTGAACTTCTAAGGCATGTGAAGGCAAGATATAAGTGGCTCAATGACATACTTTGGATAGAAAATGATTTCTTCTGAAGTTTAAGCTTTAGCACAGGCTGAAGTGGTGAAAGGGATTGAGTTCACAGAGGAGTCAAAGATAGACGGTCATTGAATATTAGCTAAGGAAGAAAATAATATTCCAAGAAAATTATCTTATGGGAATAAAAGCATATAGATACAGAATATGCATCATATGAGGCATTATTAAATCTTTTAATAAAAGTACAAGATTTATGCAGTTCAAGATTTATGCAAAATAGTGTTTGATAAATAGGTAATGCAAATACATACAATGACTTAAATCTACACTAATTATTCTGGTCTTTATAATATATTCATAAGGAAGCAATTTCTTTAGATATTTCAGCTTGTAGGTGACATGACTATAGTTGTTCATGAATCATAGTGTTTTGTAAGATTGATTGGATGTAATTGGTGAAATAAACTGAAATTATACGAGTATTACATGCTTGAGAGTCAAGGAAAAGTCTTTATTAGAAAAGTAGGACAACATGCAAGATCAGATGGGTAACTTCAGCAGAGACAGAGAAACAATGAAAAAGAATCAAGCAACATTCTAGAAATGAAAAACACAGGGCATATATGAATAATACATTCAATGGACTAATGAATAAAGTTGGCATAGCTGAAGACATAACCCATGAATTTAAATATAGATCGAGAGAAATTACCAAAATGAAAACACAGAGTAAAATGACAGAAAAAAACACAGAAACAAAAAGAGCATCTAAAATATGAGAAACACTATCACATGATTTCATTAAATTGAATCATGGAATCCCAGAGGAAAAATAAGAGATAAAATTGGGCAAAAGAAATAGTTGAAGAAAAAATAGAGAGCAATTTTCACAATCAATGATAGATACCAATCCGCAGAGCCAAGAAGCTCAGAGAAGAAGCAGGATAAATACCAAACCAAACAATAACAGCAACAAAAAAAGAAATTTGACACATAATGTTGAAGCTTCTGAAAACAAAGACAAAAATTTTGAAGGTGGCCACTTTAAATACATTGAAAGAAAGCTCACAATGAGAAACCATGCAAACCAAAAGAGAACTGGAGTGGGATCTACAAGGAATATTACAAAATTGAAGGGGAAATAAAGACTTTTCAAACAAAAAACGATGGAAAGAATTCATTGCCATATGTTCTATTTTCTAAGAAATATTAAAGAAAGTTTTCAAGTAGAGAATTATCATACCAAATTGAAACTTGGATTTTTAAAAAGACAAGAGAAGTATTGGGAAGGGAAAAAATAAACTATTTTTCTTATTTTTAACTGCTCTGGCAGTTCACTGTTTAAAGCAAAAAATAGTTGCAATGTATTATATGTATAAGACAGATATAAAAATAATATTATCAACAAAAATAATTAAAAAGATGAGAGAGGGGAAGTGGAAATATACTATTCAAAGTCTTTGCAGTACACATGAAATGGTGAAATATTATCTGAGGATAGAGTTATTTTTAATTAAGATTTATATGTAAACAATAAGGCAACCACTAAAAATTTAAATAATAATCCCAAAGTGGAAATAAAATGTAAAAAAATTAAAAGTGCAATTAACCAGATGAAAGAAATAGGGGGGAAAAAGGAAAAGAATAGACAGAACAAATACAATTCAGCTAGCTACATATGTTTTAATCCAGTGGCATAAACACCACATTTAATATGAATGGACTTAGGTTTGCAGTGCCTACCTAAAAAACAGGCTTAATCGGAATATCATAGAACACCTAAATTCTCTTATTCTGCACCATAATGACAAGTATCAAATAAAAATAATACTAGAATATAATAAGAACTTCAGGAGACAGATTTTTTTTCTGGGGAGAGATACAAAGAGAAGACCCACGGCATGGAGACTTAATGCCAAGTATGGAATAGATATTGAAGAGAAAAGTCTGATAAATAATTCCACTCCATAAATAAAATGAATTTCTGAAAGGTTTGAGATTTCAGGTGCATGGAGGCCAACTAACCATAGCAAACACAGATTCCAAACTCAGATCAATCCCTTACCAGGCTAACAAACCCAACAGAAATAAAGGTGTACTTATCTTCAACCACAACAAATATTTGACTCCATATCTACAGTGCTATACAACATGTCCAACTTTTAACAACAATAACAACAACAAAAGGCAAAGTATCCAAAAAGGAAAAGAAAAAAAAAAATCAGAAGAAACAAAGCAATCATCAGAATTAAACTAAGGTGTAACACACATTGGAACAATCAGACAGGGAATTTAAAATAACCATGGTCAGAGGTGCCTGGGTGGCTCAGTCAGTTAAGCGTCTTGCCTTCAGCTCAGGTCATCATCCCAGGGTCCAGGGATTTAGTGCCTCATTGGGCTTCCTCTTCAGCAGGATGTCTGCTTCTCCCTCTGCCCCTCCCTCTGCTCCTGCTCTCTCTTTCTCAAATAAATAATATCGTTCAAATAAATAAATAAATAAAATAACCATGGTCAATATAAGTTCTAATAGAAAGATATTTTACATGCAAGATCAGGTGTAAAATTCAACAGAGAGATGGAAACTATAAATAATCTAATGGAAATGCTAGAGATAAAAAGATGACAAATGCTTTCAACAGATTCATCAACAGTCTTGACACAGCTGAGAATCAGTGACTGTGAAGATGAGTCAATAGAAATTAATCAAACTGAAATACAAAAAGAAAAAGAGAATGAATAGACAAATCATCCGAAAGATGTGAAATAATACCAAGAAGTTTAGCATATTTATAATCAGAATTTCAGAAAAAGAAGAGAATGCAGCAGAAGAAATTTTGAAGAAATTTAGTGACAAACAGGAACACAGATCCAAAACAAACAAGGATAAGCATTGCAGCAGACTTCCTATCGGAACTCACGCTAACAAGAAGACAGTGCAGTGGCATCTTTAAACCATTGAAAAAATAAAAACAAGCAGTATCACTTCCATACCCAGTGAAAATAGATCTGAAAGGAGAAATAGATAAATCTGCAATTACGTATTTTTTAGATTTCAATACTCCTCACCCGATAACTGAAAAAAAAAAACAACTAATATTTATTTTTAGAACACTCAACTAAACAACAGCAGAATATACATTCTTCTCAGATATACATAGAACATTCAACAAGATAGAACATATTTTGATCCATAAAACAAAACTTAACAGTTATAAAATATATGTTCTCATAATTTAACAGAATTAAATGAGATATTGATATCTAGAATATCCCTAAATATTTGCAAATTAATACAAATTTAAATAACTGTTGGTCAAAAAGAAGTCTCAAGGTTCTGTTTTAAGTCAGAACATTAGAATACTTGATGTTTACTTGAGGGTTATTAAAAAAATAATACATTAATAACAAGCAAACCCCACAAATAATATGATGCTAACTTACAGGAAATGTACAGAAAAGGCAAATCTACAGAAATGAAAAGTAGATTAATGTTTGCCTGGGGCTAGGCATAGGGAAAGAGATCAACTGTAAGTGAGCAAAAGAGGTCTTTTTGCGATGAGGGAGCTGTTCTACAATTGGGTTGTGGTGATAGTTGCACAAATCTGTAAATTTATCAAAAATCATTGAATTGTAATCTTAAAATAGGTGAATACCATGCATAAAATTTATAACAAATAAAATAGCTTAAAAAACAGACAAATTTTATAGCTATTTTATACCTTTAACACCATTTGCCTCAATCCAACAAGCAAGAAGCAAGTCATTTCTGACACTTAAAATTTAAATACTGATACATTCGGTTTTTGTTCAAATGGTGTGTACAGATATTTATTATGTCATAGTCTATTGTACTCAATAAATTTGTTTAATTACAATTATAGAACAACATTTAGGAACCTATTAATAATTCTCTTTGTTAATTGTTAATATACGTTCAAAAATATATACAATTTTAAATGTTTTTCTGCTGTTCTTATTGCATATTTGTTGGAATATAACTTTATGTCTGTAGATAAATAATGAAAGCTTCTGGTTTTTATCTTGTACAAATTTATTTTTTATTTCATTTTCTAGTAATTTGTTTTTAGATTATAACAATGTTGGTTTAGAGAAAAAATAAATTTCCTGATTCTTTATCCTAGACACTTTGTAAAATGCCTCAAAATTCTTCTTAATGTAGATTTACTTTTGGAAAAGTAAATTTGCTTTACTAAAATTAAAATTATAGACATTATAAACTGAAAGTTTGAATTTTAGTATCTTTATACCTGAAACTATTATATTTCTTAGTGATCAATTTTTTATCTATCATTTTAAGCAACATAGTTGTAACATTTGTAAAATATTTAGGGAACTATAACTCAATTTAATGGTAGGAGTAGGAAAAAATAAACATTTATTCCATTACAATTAGAGCTGTTAGTATATGCCCATCTATTATCACAGAGACATTTTGAGATAGAGGACTGCAACAAAATTAAAAACAAAATAATAATGCAAGGTCAAGGCTAATGGGGCAAATTTAATTTTACAATAATGAATGTGGAAAATTATAAGGACAATAACACTAAATAACATTGATTGAGAAATAACACATCATATTCTAAATAGTTCTTTTAATATTTTTTTTATTCTTATGTTAATCCCCATACATTACATCATTAGTTCTAGATGAAGTGTTCTACGATTCATTGTTTGTGCATAACACCCAGTGCTCCATGCAGAACGTGCCCTCCTCAATACCCACCACCAGGCCAACCC
>NC_138370.1:132361027-132423681 GCF_054177405.1 Leptonychotes weddellii
GTCGATGGACATCTTGGCTCTTTCCACAGTTTGGCTATTGTGGACATTGCTGCTATAAACATCGGGGTGCACGTACCCCTTCGGATCCCTACTTTTGTATCTTTGGGGTAAATACCCAGTAGTGCAATTGCTGGATCATATGGTAGCTCTATTTTCAACTTTTTGAGGAACCTCCATACAGTTTTCCAGAGTGGCTGCAGCAGCTTGCATTCCCACCAATCTAAATAGTTCTTAATAAATGTTAAATGAGTATCCAAATAATTTTTCACCTTTTCCACTACACATTTATATTTTACCAGGAACTGAGTCACCCTATGTTTAGTATTAGCCTCTAAATGTACTCTTCTTTTCACTTTTATCAATACATCATGGGGCGCCTGGGTGGCTCAGTTGGTTAAGCGACTGCCTTCGGCTCAGGTCATGATCCTGGAGTCCCGGGATCGAGTCCCGCATCGGGCTCCCTGCTCGGCAGGGAGTCTGCTTCTCCCTCTGACCTTCCTCCCTCTCATGCTCTCTGTCTCTCACTCTCTCTCTCTCAAATAAATAAATAAAATCTTTAAAAAAAAATACATCACACGGTTATCAGTATCACAAGTCAACATCTAAATATTAAATAAAAATATCTAGATCCTTTAACTCTCTCTTCCACCATTTATAAGGAGAGAGTTAAATATGGAAATCATTTAAAACAATGACATAGCTACCTAATATTTAATAAAAAAAAAAATGGAGAGGACCACGAAGGGACAAATCTCCTTTGACTAGAAGTAACAGAAAGGTTCACAGGAAAGAAATGATAATCGATCTTCACTTTGAATGATTATTAGAATATTGGCAGACCGAGTTGATAAGGAAATGAATGCCAAGAAAAGACAATATGTGCAAAAACCTTTAAAGTCTGAAGAACTGCAAATAACATCATTTGTTTAGGGAAACTACATTAAACTGTTTATATGTATGTGCATATATATTCTTTCTATATATATATTCTAATATATATATATATATTCTAATAACATTTTGCTATATTGCAAAATGTGACCTTGGACAAATTCTCTGAAATTCATTTTTCTTGTTGATTAAATCAATATGCATCCTGCCCCTTTAGAAACTTCTGATAAATTCAAACAAGGGTATATGCTATTTATAAATTTGTTACAATTTTTTAAAGTATTGTCAATCAATTATACTATTACCATTTAGAGTAATAGCAAATTGCTGTCTGTATGTGATCTAATCAGGAACCTTATATAAGGATATTTAATGAGAGCTACTTTATCTGATAAAACCAGAAATTTTAAGGTCCCTTGCAGACTGAACACTTGTTACTCACTTCACCTTCATGCAGTCAATCAGGAAACAAGTTGTCTTCTATACCATTATTAGCATATGGTTTCAAGGTTATCCTGTAGCCTCTATCTAAAAGAAGAGGGTAAGCGGGTGCCTGAGTGGCTCAGTCATTAAGTATCTGCCTTGGGCTCAGGTCATGGTCCCGGGGTCCTGGGATCGAGCCCCACATCGAGCTCCCTGCTCGGCGGGAAGCCTGCTTCTCCCTCTCCCACTCCCCTTGCTTGTGTTCCCTCTTGCTGTGCCTCTCTCTGTCAAATAAATAAAAAAAAAATAAAAATAAAAAAGGAATAAAAGAGGAGGATAAGCATGGAGGATTGCATGGAGATTTTAGGGAATAGAATTGGTATATATAATTCATATCCACATTCAAATGTCTGGAATTCAGTCACATGGCTCTGACAGTTCTGAAGGGCAATGAAGTTTTTCCATATGGCCAGGGGGAAAAGAAAATGGCTTGGTGAATGCACAGTATTTTCTCTGTCAGACTAAGCATCCAAGTAAGATTAGCATTTGAGAAAAGTTTTGAACATCCATATAGAATATAATTTCATGGGATAAAACAATAGATTTAAATACAATAAATTATTTTAATGTTAGGTATGTCAGATTAGCAAAGGACACTGACATCATTTTTCTCCCATAGGTAAGATTTTATTCCATACAGTAAAACTTTGTTAACATTCTTCCTTCCTGTTCTGGTTTATGAAATACAGGAATAACTTTGATCTCTAAAATCCTGGGCAAAGAACCTACAATTATAATTAATATCTTCAAAAAACAAACACAGTTTAATGTTAATTTGAAACTAATTAATATACCATAAATTATTTTGTTCAGTAAGTCTTTGTAATTTTAATTTAATTTGTTTCTGAAAAGATTCCAGATTGACATCGTAGCAGGAATGAAATATCACCTCTCAATCAAGAATTCAAACATTGATGAAAATGAGGAGCTGAAGTTTAAGCTGCTGAATCTTGGGCAGTTAAACTAAGAAGCAGGCCTAAAACAATGCGAGATTCTGAAGATGATTATGAAATTGTATACTTTAATAACTTCATTGGGTTCTCAGGAATTATCTTTGAAATAAAATTAACATTTTATATGCTCTATGTAAATGCTAATTTCATTAGGATACTTACACATATTAAAATATTTACATATTAGGGTATGTTTTTAGTTTCCTCCTGGGAATGCCATATGTTCAATAAATAGACCTGCTTTTCTCTCTTGCTTTCTGGCTTACTCTTCTGCTCTTGTTCTTTCTCTCTGTTTCTCTCTCTTTCAGAGAAAGCAGCGGGTTTTTCTCCCTATAAGACTTCCCTCCTTTCACACTAAGGGTTACTGATCAACACATTTAATAATGCATTTGACTTTATTTTCACAGCACAGTGATTATGTGATGACTTTGGGTAGTGTTGACATCAGTGTAAGTAGTTAAAAAAACTGAAAATAAATTAATTTTTTCTGCTAATTATTTAGAATGCTTGACAGCTCTGATCAAATATTTTATGTCAGTCTTTTTGAAGATGAAGAGCTTAGCAGGATTTCTTTATCAAAAATATTTCAGGGACATCCACTGGAACAAAATTATGAGATATTTGATGAAAGATTCTCAGAAACTTTAATAATCCATTATGCATTTTGAATCTATAAAAGGTGCATAGATTGTTCTCACAGAAAAAAAATATTGTTCATATATCTTCCACATTCTGGAAACTATTTAAATGTAGATATTTCAAGACTAATATAAATAGGAATGAATATGCTTTAATTACATAAACCTGGATTAAAATTTACTTAACCAGGAATTAATCCATACCTACATTCATTTAGTTTTAAAAAAGAGCATTCAGGTATAAAAGGGCACTTGGTAGAAGAGGGATTTAGGTAAGGAAAGTTGTATTGATTAGATAGATGATAGATAGATAGATGATTGATAGAGGATAGAGAGATAGATAACAGTGACAAAATGTTGAAAGATTCAGATGAGTTTATTTTTTATATTTAATGTTTTTGTATTGTTGTCTTATTATGTGTAAATCGTGTGTTCGCTAAAACTTTTCAGGTGGGCCTGAGAAATCATAATGGTAAATATCACTGAGATCTTCATAATTGGTAAATGCTATCATTTTCTGAAGTATGTTGTTTTTGTGTTTGATCCGGCAAGGTTCTATCAGAAAAATTGCAAATTTTCAGTTTTCCTAGTAATAAGAGATTTAATACAGGGCATCAAAGGCTTCTGCAATGATTTGTAGGCTTAAGAATAAAGATCCTAAAATACTGCTAGCTTAGGAAATCTGGAAATGTAGACTCTTCCCAGACTGTAACACAGAACTGATTTGGGGATATTTGCCCAGAAGCCACTGCAAACAGTTCTCTGCCAAGTTCCAAAGCAATTGTCTCCAGCTCTGATGTAAGAATATTTTCAATTTCTATTCTGTCTTCCAAATCTGCAAATATCTCTCATTGGCTGAATCACAATTTTAATTTTGCTCACAAAATGTCTTATGGACTGTGATTTTCAGGTTTCTCTCTTGCTCTACAGGAGAGAGTATAAAATTGAACCGTTGAAAAAGCATAATATTACACACTATATGCTTTTATTTGTATCTATAAATCCTTTCTACCATTATCAAACTTCAAACAATGAAACAAGGCATGTGCATAACAAGTTTTAACTAACTTTTGTGTGCAAATGAACACATGATCGCCCTTTCTCCAACAACAGATTCAAAGACCCAGTGATTACTTTATATATCTATAAATTATATCGATCCCTCTTCTAGACCAGTAACAACTGTGCTAACTTTAGTAGTTTTTAACAGTAGTGTGTAGTGGAAATGATGCACTTGCTTTCCAAATCCAGGTCCCAAATGGCTGTGCAGCTTCTGCCTGTCTCTCTGGATTACATGTCCTGTAGTTCTGAGTTCTCATATAAACAGTCTGACTGCTCTGTAAGCACTGCAAATGAAACATGGAAAATCATTGGAACTACATGAAGAGTTAGAGACAACCAGCCAGGATCAGCCCCCATCTACTTTAGGCACCTGCTATTCAGCTCCTGCATGAGGTAGAATGGCTGAGCTAAGGATGTTCAAAATTCCTGAAACATAGAAATCATGAGAGATAATAAAAATAAAATGCTTTATATTTAGAGAAATAGAAAATTGAGAAAGAAAATTCCTTCTCTTCTCTATTACTCATGGTTCTCTGGAGAAACATAATAAATACCCAAGGTGAATACAGAAAAATCTTAGATATCAAATGCTTTTCTGTATTTGTATTGAAAAATACCTAGGAGAGGGTGCCTGGGTGGCTCAGTCATTAAGCGTCTGCCTTCGGCTCAGGTCATGATCCCAGGATCCTGGGATCGAGCCCCGCATCGGGCTCTCTGTTCAGAGGGGAGCCTGCTTCTCCCTCTCCCACTCTGCTTGCTTGTGTTCCCTCTCTCACTGTCTCTCTCTGTCAAATAAATAAATAAAATCTTTAAAAATAAAAGAAAAAGAAAAATACCTAGGAGAGCAAAATATTCTGTTTAAATTATCAGTAAGGTATAAAATATGAATAATAACCTTTATTAAAATGTTACATGGCATATATTTAAAAATATAAAATCTTTAAAGGATGTAAAATTAGATATTCTTGGATGAGAAAACTTAATATAAAAATTCTAATATTCCCAAATTAATGTAATTAATGCTATGCATTACAAACAAAATTTTTGTTGTTATTGTAATTTTCAAGGCAAGTGATCTGAAAGTGTATATCTAATAAAAAATGTCTAAGAGTAGCCATGATTACTGGAAAAGAATTACTCAGTTCAGATTGCCTTTATGTGTCTATCATTTCTTCCATTCCAGCTGGCCACTTAGTCCATGTTCTTCTCTTGGAAATGGCAGAACGGACAGAAGCAACCCTAAGGATGCATTGAGATTGTCAGGTGTATTTTAATGGCATCAGCACCTCCTTCCATGGGGCTGGGAGATGAGAAGAGGTATAAAAGCTTGCTAAGTATTCTAATCCACCACAGTGGAATAATATGGGATTCTTGGACATGGACTTTAACTTGGAAAGAATATATTTCACATAAACTTAAACTTAGACCTCCTTTAGAAAACTAAATGCTCTTTTTTTGTTCCTGGTTATCACCATTAAGTTTCTGCACCCCTGAAATAACCCCTTATCCATTTGTTCTCAATTCCAATCTTTCCTTCCCTGAAGCCCATCCTCTACGGCAGTGCTTCTCAAACTCTAGAAGTGTACAAAAATCACCTGGGATCTTCCTAAAATATGGATTCTAATTCAATAATTCTGCTTAGACCTGAGATTCTCCATTCTAGCAAACTCCCAGGAGATTTCATGTTGTTGGTTTGAAGCCCAACCTCTAATTATTAAGACTTTATCCTGTTTTCAGAAGTGTCTTTCTAACACACACATGCACACCTACAAATGAACTCATCAAGTCTCTGTTTTAATTTTTTGTGTGTTCCTCTTAATTACAAGACAAAACTCAATTACACATGTTTTCTTTACTCCATTTTTAATGGAATTTTTGACAATGCCAGTTACATGCTCTTCCCTACATCATCCATTTTTAATTAACAAATTCACTGTTGCCAAGGGAGCTCATGCGTCAATCAATGCCATAATGCCACCGGGAAGACTAGTCTCAATTTTTCATTCTCTACATAACAAATTATACCCATTTGTTTGATTATATCAGACTATAAGTTCTAGCAGAAGAGCAACTCTATTTACCTGTTCCTTCAGGATCTCGCACATGCACCCACAATAACCACTCAGAAATATTTATATCATCCAAGCTATGTTATATTTTTATGTTTGTGTTATTATTACTATCATTGTTATTATTTCACCTGTGATTAAGTGCTTACTAAGTGCCAGACACAAAGGAGATCACTAGGGATGCAATGATGACCAAAAATCACTTTCTTCTGAAAACTTACAGTCCACTGGGAGAAATAACCCTAAACAATCGCACTAATAATTATATCATTAGAGAATCTAGAAAGTACTATGAACGAAAGAAAACACAGTGTACTACTGAGAACTGGTTTAGTGGGGAAGCAACAGGTAAGCCTTCTCTGAAGAAGTACTATGGAATCCCAAAGTATGAGTAGGAGTTAGTGAAAAGAAAAGTAACAAGAGACTGAAGAAGTGAGAAAAGAGGAAGCGTCAAGATTGTCAGGAAAGGGTTTGCTATATTACATGAACCTTAGTTGTGCATACAAAGGAGGGGTAGTAGTATAACAAACGAGGCTGAAATGGTAGGTGGTGGCAGACAGCCAGACTGTACAAGGTCCTTTCTTCCATCGTAAGGAGTTTGGATTTCATTTATCTTTTGGAATGGGAAGCAAATGAAAAGAGTTTATGCAGGGCATTGACATAAGGTGTATACTTAAAAAAATATATTGTTCTGCCAGTAATATGGGTTATAACATGGCTGGAAACTTGTAGTATATTTATTGGAATATCTATTAAGTCTTGCTCATGGTCTCATGTGTGGTTCACACAATATTTGTCAGTTTGAGGCACTGTTCTTTGACTTTAGTTGCAGTAAATGCAAGGCAAATTAACACTGCTTGGAGATTACTTAAAATTATTCAGTATTCTAAAGGTAAGAGATGTTCATTTTACCTGTCGCAGGGAAGCATGTGTGTGTGTGTGTGTGTGTGTGTGTGTGTGTGTGAGACAGAGAGAGATAGAGAGAGTGTCAGAGAGAGGGAGAAATGAGAGTTTTTCTTATGACATATTATACTAATTCCAGGAAAATAAAGCCCAAGCCAACCTGTCTTCAAATTACACTACATAACACAGACTTTAAATAAACATCTTTAATAAAAAAATAATCTTTTGGCAGAATATCATTTTTAAACATTTATGATATATATTCTTAATACACTGTTTAAAACTTTGTGTATATTATTAAATGCTTTTAAACATGTGTTCAGTCCATAAGGGGCACATTCTAAATGGTAATTTCCAACATTTAAATTCTACATACTTGTGAGCTCTTCCTAAATCCAAGCTGTCTGAGAATTCTAAAACCTTTAAAAATCACTATAATTTAACTCACAGAAGAATACGTTGTACAATTTACAAATACTTTTACCTCTATTATTACTTATTCTTCCCATTATCTCCTGACTATACAGAGTCAAACTCTCAATAAAAATCAAACTTTTGGAATTTAAGTTCAGTATTTTACATTCACTATTATTTCTACTCAATATTGTGTCACTGCCATACATATACGTTCAATGAAAAAGTTAACAATTCACCACCAGAATATACTCTGCTTAGAGGGGAAAAAAGTGTTTAGGACAATAGGGAATATGTTACTTCAGTCATTTTTTAAGATATGATTTTCACAGATTTTGCGTGACAAATCAGTGATCAAATGACAAAGCAATTTCATTTATTTTGTGGTATTTGGTACCAGAATAAGGCAAGTAAGTAAGTCCATATAAAATGAAGAACAGAATATCATAGTAATTAATGAGTAAAATGTTTTTGACAAACCTCACCTGTAGTCTTATAAATTAGTTTATCCTCAGAAAGATGTAAAATAAAATACTTCCCATAGGATTAGTTTTAGGAGTTCACTTTAATGAATACTGTGATTTTAAATCATTTTGAATTCATAATTCCAATGTATATAGTTGGTGGTAACAGATATTCAAGAATAAGAATATAAATAATCATAAGTGTATTTCTTTTAAGATACTGAAATAAATAATTTCCTGCTTGAGTATAGGGAAGTCAGGAAGTTTTTATATATTTAAAAAATAAACTATGTGAATGTTATTGGCTGTAGAACATCCAATTTGAATATGTCGATCTGATTCAATTTACGTCCAAATGATAGCATTTTTTTCCTAAGCAGTGACATATCAGTGAATGCCTTAGAGCCCTTTACAATAAAGGGGGAAAGTGAAGAATAAAAACTCTCTTCTCCATTACAAATGAGAAGTCTATCACAAAGGCTTTTAGCTCCAGCAAATAGTCTGTCAGAACTTCAGCCAATGAGGACCTCATATTGCTATTCAGCAGGACAACTACGTGTTTAAAGAAATGAAAACTGTTAGAATCTTCATTATTTATTCTCATAACTTTTGCACCAACATAGAAAGGCTAAAATTTGTTATGTTTTATTATTCTATGTAGCAGTACAAGTTTCCACGTTTTGTGCTCTGTGTGTGCATGTGTGTATGTATGTGTGATTTTAATTTAGGTTAGTGTGTGCTAGTAACATGCATAGACTTCTAATTAACATGGAAAATTAACACATGCTTGTATCTCCCCTTCTCCTGAATTTCACTCCTGAATTTCACTTGTATCTCCCCTTTCTCCTGAATTTTTAAAGGACGGAGAGAATGAAAGAGACGGTAGATCATGGGAGATACCAACAGTTTTGGAAGGGTGAAATTAGAAGGAAGAACCAATAACTCTCCAGAAGAGTAGAATAAGATGAACCCTAAATGCTGGCCACGTGAGATATCTTATGTATCAAGACAATTCAATCTGAAGAAGCCCAGACAGGACCAGGAATTACAGAGTTTAGGTAACTCCAGAGACAGTGTGAGGTATGGAATTGACATAGGTAAATCCACACAAAAATAAATTAAAAATGAAAGTTTATCTAATAAAGCTGTAGCGTTCACAACCTAGTGACCACAGCAACTCAGGAAACGTGTGCCTCTGGATCTGGGAACACTGAGCAGAAGGAAAGAGAATCTGCTAAACTACAGAATCAAAGAAAGAGTAGAATATTCAGTTAATGGATTCTTTAAGCACTTTTATGAAACATAAGGGTAATTCATTAATTTATAGATTTTTTTTCATCCCAGAATCATCTTTTTTTTTTAAGATTTTATTTATTTTGACAGAGAGAGACACAGTGAGAGAAGGAATACAAGCAGGGGGAGTGAGAGAGGGAGAAGCAGGCTTCCCACTGAGCAGGGAGCCCGATGTGGGGCTTGATCCCAGGACCCTGGGATCATCACCTGAGCCGAAGGCAGATGCTTAACAACTGAGCCACCCAGGCACCCCTCCAGAGTCTTCTTTTAGATAATTTTCTCTTTCTGTTGCTTTGACACTTAAGAAGAAACGCAGCTTATCAAGAGGATAGTAGATAAGAGTGTTCCAAATCTTATTTAATTTTAACAATACATCCGTGGTGTATTGTAAAGATGAGAAAGAGAAAAATGTCTCTCATTTTACATTTAAAATATTTTAAGTTGTAGAAATTTGGTTTGTTCAAGATTACCCAAAAACTGAGTTACATTAAGAACAACTTGTTTTACTCAACATGGTATCTATTTTTTTTCTCTCCAGATTGTTTCCTAAAATGGCTTTAAAAATAATATGTCAAGACACCAAAGCTCCCGGAACAGCAAAGTCTGTTCTACTTAAAAGAAACTTATCTTTCTGCGAAATGACAGATTATAAGCACACACATCCAGAACAACAAAAGTCAAAAGGCTTGACTCACCAGGTCCCAATTCTCATGGTCCCTCAGCAGATGTCACAAATAGTCATTCAGGCAGACACAAAACAAAACTGACAAAAAATAATAATAAAATAAATTGATCTAATTTGAATCACTAATATATATACACAGGCACAAGGTATATTTCACTTTCATTTAAGTTTGAGGTGACAGGAGATTCTTGGGGAAAAATCTGTGGTTTCATTTTCACATGCAAATGTTCAGGAAGCAACACTGGTAATTCCTTCTTCACTTGTGTTTTCACAGGGCATTTCTTCCCCTCTTCTCTACTGAAATCCTTAATTTTAACTTTATATTTCCACAGATGGATAGATCATCACAGTTTATAATAACTTTATATTATAAAATACGAGCTTAAGTGGTATTCATGATCTTACCATGCTAACAGGCTGAGCTATTGAGAAATCTTTATTGTGGACTAAATTTATTTAGTTCAGACATTTGGCATTAAAGAAAGTTTTTAAAAAAGCAAATAGTATTTGAAATATGTCAGGAAAGTACACTATAAATGAGTATAATAATAATAATATGAAAGAATTGATCATTCCATTCATTAAGAAAACCAACATATACATATATACGATAAACAAATAAATATATACGTATAAATGACACTGTATTTAATGAAACAGAGAGACACTTACATGTAGGTGGCTAGTGTCAAATCAGAAGTATTTGCGTAGGGCACAGTTTAAAATTAATTTTTTCTTAGTAATGTTTTCTCTTTTCTAGCTTACTATATTGTAAGAATACACAGTATAATATGTGTAACATACAAAATACATGTTAATCAACTGTTTATGTTATTGTAAGGCTCCAGTCAACAGTAGCCTATTAAGTTTTGCAGGAGTCAAAAGATATATGTGGATTTTCACCTGCACAGGGGCTCATTGCCCCTAACCCCTACATTGTTTGAGGGTCAACTATATTTTGAATAATAATAAGTAGGGTATATTTAACTACTGCAAATATAAAATTTGGTCACAAATACCAATCAAACAGTATAATTACAATTGTCGTATTATATTAAGAAAATCATAAGGAAGAGAAAATACATTTACAGTACTGTACTGTGGACCCACACAGTTCAGATCTGTGTTGTGCAAGGGTCAGCTGTAATATTCTTTAAATTGTCCCCTATGCAGATCCCGAGAGCTTGCACCAGGATGTCTTTTGTATCCCCATTGCTTTCCTGTCCTCTTTTCTTCTGGCTTTAGAACAAGACTTATGTGAGGATGGTCTGTAAAATTTGTAAGATCTTTTAAAGATCCAAATTTATGGAAGCTTTACAGTTGGCAGGGAGAATGGGATATTTGAAACCTTCTCTGACAATACAACCTAAATAATAACGGCTAAGACTGGGTTTGAGAAAAATAAAGCTGAGAGGGAGGAATCATTGTTGCCAGACTGACTTCCTTGCCATGCAGGGGTTTGGGCTTCACAAGTACTACACCCACTGACAGGAAGAAAATTATAAATGAGATTGAAGTTCACGGATGCAGGGCTAGGTGGATAGTCAATGTATTAGAAAATAAATTCAAGAGAAGTTCATTCAGCAAAAATGGGGTGTCTTTTTTTTTTAATATGTATGTTCTAGTAAAATTGAAGGTAAGAAACAGCTAGAGGCTGCTAGAGCTGCGAAATTATGACCTGTACTTCCTGTATAATATTAAGATTTCCACTACCTCTATACTATTTACCAAGCGATGATTGATGCTGTGTCAAATGGAAGTCTAATGGTTTGGACCCTATATGTGGCTTTATTGTTGACGAGAAAAGGTGATGTGTGGGAAACAGTTACGGATGGTAAGCCCCCAGATGGAGCTAAATAATGGGAAAGTTTTCAGGATTATGCAAAAGAAAGAGCAATAAAAGAAAAAAAAAGTATGAGAAAACCTCGAGATAATTAAACTATGGAATTCTTCAGAGTTTCAACTAAAAAATGACATAAAAAAGGAAGAGATAGATGGAGTAGCTACTAAAATTTTAATAAATCACTGTAAGAGACTAGGTCATCCAGCCCTACGAGCTACTCAGGTTGTAAAAGAACTATGACAAATTCATTTACTTTATCTTGGTCATGATAAATTAAAAAAGAAATCTGATGATGATGGAAAATTAGAGTCTATAATCTTTTCGGAGTCCATGCCAATTAAAACAGGAGAGGATAAGGATTCTAAGTGACAAGAGGACCAGCGTCTCTCGGCACAATCACCAGTAGGGGACCCAAGGTCATTTGCATTAAGATAGGTAAAATGGCCTAGAGCTGGTGAAGAAAATTCATTACAATTGCTGAACACTGGTATTCAGTGTATTGTTCTTCATAAACCTGCTAATGAAAAATGAGAAGATAATAAAAATTAGCAGGTTATGGTGATGCAAAATAGGTTTTCAAGTAAAACCATGGCTTGAAGTAGGAATTTATGAACAAATGGTATATATATATATATATATGGGTATTGGCTCACCATTGCCAAAATATACTATTGGAATATATGTTATGTCTAAATGGGAGAGTTCTCTCTTATTCAAAATATAAGAAAAGGAAATGTTATGCAATTCTGCTTTTCAGGCTGTTTTAATTGGGCAGTCTACATGGGAACCTTATAGAATAATCTAAATGTACTCAAGTGCTTAATTTAAAACATTACAGGATACCTGAGGGTTATAAGTATTTTGGTTTAATAAAGGAGCTATTAGATGCAAGTATATTAATATCCCAAAACTCCTTGTTTAATAGTCTAGCAGGGCCTGTAAAAAGTTAATGAATTTTGAAAGTTAACTATAGATCATAGAGAATAGGATAAAGTGGTGACTTCAAAAGTATTAGCTATACTCAATATGATATCAACAATTCAAGATATACCACAAATTACGGGACATAATTTGGTTTGGTTCTTCTTTTCTTTTTCATTTCTGTTTAGAAGAAAGTTGAAGCTGATTTGCATTCATCTGGGATGGGCTCCAGTATACATTTACTGTGTAACCACAGGAATATTTAATTTCTCTGCTGATTGCCATAACCTGGTAAGAAGAGATACAGATTGGATTTAGTTGGAAAGTATTATTATTCATTATATTAATCATGGAATGTTAGTATATCAATCAGAAGACTTAACCAAGATGACCGAATTGAAAATACTTATTAATTGTATGACCACCAGAGTATACTAATTAACCCAAATAAAGTACAGAGCTCAGAACAAATGATACAATTCCTTAACATCCTTTGAACAGGGGCAATAGAGACATTGTTCCAGATAACCAAAAATAACTCATTCTCTCTGCCAGCTCCAATGTCAAATCAAGAGACACACAGATTTATTAGGTTGTTTCATTTTTAAAGAGATCTCATGTCACATTTGAGGATATTATTAGCACATATTTACAAAGTTACCAGGAAAATGGTTAAATTTGATTTTTTCCCCCAAGAGCAAGCTTTCTTGAAGCTTTAAAAGTCACATGATATCATTCAATATGCTTCAAAGATTTTGGAAGTGTATGAAATTTATTGCTATAATGACTGGACAATCAGGCAAAAGCCTGTGACTGCCACCAGCATAGACTGCTGAGATTTTAGACAAATTTATTGTTGCAATTTCAGAGTATATACTATTTAAAAGGAAATTACTAACTTATTATCAGGGGTTTTGTTGCAACTGCTTCTATTATAGAGGAATGAAAAATTATCTTATTTTTCTTATTTATCTTATATAAAAATTATCAAGATACCCCTTGTGTCAAAACTTTTGCTCCATTCCTGATTTAACAGACATTATATATCTTACTGCATATAGAGCAGGGGTTTGTTTGTTTATTTTTGTTTTTGAGGGTGGAGGAGAAATTGCTAAGGTAGAGAATACTTGTAAAACAAAAACCAATATTAGTTCAGGGGTGACTTAGTGGCACGTATTCTTGCTTCTAATAGTGCCAATGTCTGTCAAGGACACCTATGAGAAGCTCTTTGGCGTAGTCAAAGTACAGTAAAGTTTGAATGACTACAACCCATATCATATTGTCCTGGAGAATTCAATATTTTTAAGTCCAAAATATATACTCAATTTGTAATTATGAAACAAGTATTCTAAGGAAATAAAATGTTTGGTAAATAAACAAATATGGTCAAAATACCCTACCTGAAAGAGCTCGAGGAGAAAGTTGTCACAGTCTAGGAGTCCTTGGGCAAGCTGAACTTGTATTTCTAAAAATAGACATATCAAGGGAAATGTCTTGTTGGCCTTTTTATTGGCCACTTAAAAGAGAATTTATTTCAGGAGAAAGGAAAAAAGATGCAAGAAGTTGGACAGATTACACTACTTTGAAAATGGATAAAATAACCTCAAAGGATAGTTAAACAGCATGATAGGAATAAAGATAAGAAAAAGCATGGACACTGAACCAAGAGGGGCTGTTAAGTATGCTCCTGAGATGAAAACAGAGACAGCTCAAGGACAATGGCCTGGATCTTGGCAAAAGAAGAAAAGCAATGAATTTATGGGAGACTATGCCCCACTCCCTAACAATCTGTGGGAATTTGTAAATGGAGAATGTAATTGTATAGGTGGTCCCAGCTGCCAAGGCCCTACATATAAACAAACAACAGATGTGCCTAATAGAACAGTTGGAATTTGAAGCCTATTCAACTTAATCAAGAATTTACTCGCGTGTGTATGTGCATGTGTGTGGGGGGGCGGGGGGCATTACTTAAATATGAAGCTCTTTATGAAACCTGGTTAGTACATCCTTATAGTATGGCATAATCATATGGCTATGCCCCACAAAAGACAGAATCCATGGCTCCTGACTTATACCACAACCCATGACAGCATTGACCATACAGACAGGGATTGCTTTTGTTAGAAAGCCCTAAAATACGCCTGGGTGGCTCAGATGGTTAAGCGTCTGCCTTCGGCTCAGGTCATGATCCCAGGGTCCTGGGATCGAGTCCCGCATCGGGCTCTCTGCTCCTTGGGAGCGTGCTTCTCCCTCTGCCTCTCTCTCTCTGTCTCTCATGAATAAATAAATAAAATCTTAAAAAAAAAAAAGCCCTAAAATATACTACTCTAATTCTAAATAACTTATTTTGTAATCAATTTAGTTTAATAATATAACTGGTATTTAGTATAATACTGATGTAATTGGTGAGAATAATTTGACTGATTCACCTCCATCTATTCTGATGATGCAAAAGTAATTAGTATTTGACAGTTGTCCTTTTGCTTTTTTGTTCCATAAATATTGCAAAAGATACATGGAAAATTGATTATAGCAATTCATAATTTAAAAGATTTGTTCAAGTGTCAGGTGGTTGACTTTGTAAAATAGAATTTACAGATGAACGAATAAACTCTACCTTTATCTATGGCGATACCAGGATGTATGATTTTGACTCTTGGCCAAGATAAGGACAGTGGAATTTATGACATGCTATTTAGGGTGCAAAATTTATTTGGTAACCTCTAGGGTGAATCTGATGGTTTTCCACAGGCTTAACAGATTAGACAGCCTAACTAGACTACATAACCAAAAATCTGGCTGGGAACATGTGCTTTGAGCTCTCCCAAACTTAAAACTCATCACACAACTAGGGATTTACATTGGAGACAAAAGATGTCCATGTGTACATAAAGACTGTGGAGCGCTTACTCCTGGAAGTCTCTCAGACCCCAGTATTCCGTGTACTGTCTATCTTTGGCTACACCATATGTTTGACTTTAAATAAAAACTTTATAGGAATATGCTCTGTGGGTTCTTGCGAGTCCTTTGAACATCTAAACTTATCAAATATTTTCAGTTATCGTATCTTATTCAAAATTGTAGTCTTATCTTTTTCATTAGCAAAACAAAGATATTGTGTGACTAATAAAATTATTAAAGAGTCCTTTCTGGAAGTATGCAATTCCAATGAGCCTCATTTTTCCTAAACTTCTCCTGGCCACCCCACCTCCACCCCTGCCCATAGGACACTTTTGGTAAGGCCATAGTCAGACCAGTCAAGAACTTTTAGGGTTATGTTTCCCATATCTGAACTGTCTTTAGAACAAGGACAATCAGTGACAGATTCAACCCATATCATATAGGTGACTACAGAGGGTAACCGTGGCTGAGTAATGACCCACTGAAGATGCCTAGACCTTAAACTACAGTGTATATTTTGGCTTACATAGCAGAAGGTACTTTGAAGATGTGATTACATTAAGGATATTGAGATGGGAAGATTATCCTGGATTATCTAGTTGGACACAATGTAATCACAAAGTCTTTATAAGAGGAAGTCAAGAGGATAAAAGTCAGTAAAATATGTGACTATGGAACCAAAAAGGACTATAAAATAATAAATTTATGTAGTTTTAAGGCACTAAGATTGTATAAATTTGCTACAGTAGCAATGGGAAACTAATAGAGTAACCAATGTGGTCCATCATCAGATTATAGGTCACTGGTTTTTCACCTTCTAGGATTTTTGGAAAGAGACTGGTCCACAATTTAAAATGGCACCACATTTACAAAGCTTCTTCCTAACAGATTCAGCAAAGCAGAATTACTAAACAAACAAAAAAAATTTTTAACAAATGAGACTACAGACTCAGGAAGTGGCTCAAATAAGTCTAATCCTGAAATTTTTTTTTGAGTTTCCTACCACTGAAAGTTCTTTGCTTTCCTGTGGAAAGCATGGTGAAAGAAGGGAGGGCTTATGGTAGACAGTATTTCTGGTACAATCCAGAAATGATTTTAATAATTATATTCCTTTTGTGTTAAGGAAAGTGTGGTCAGGCAAGCGTGACTACTTACTTGGAGGATTGATTTGGATTAATTTGCTATGGAATTTTTCTTTTTTCTGAGTTAAAATATCTTTTAAGAACTCAGCAAGCTCTGATTTGGGGTTTGTTCTGAGGTGAATATGAGAGAAAAAGGTCCCGTGGACTCCAATCTTAGAAGGTCCTCAGAAACCAATCCCTTAATATACTGTCACTGCTACTGATCATTGCCTGCTACCCCGTTGGCACGCTTTCGTGATGAATGTCTTTGGTTAATGACTTAATAGCCATAGAGGTGATGTCATGTGGACACAGGCTATGATGCCAGAGTTGGTTGCCTGGTGATCATTTGATGTCAGCAGAGGCCATGGTATTATAGACATGAAGAGACCCCAATATGTGGAGAAGGAAAGTAAAGTCAGGAGCCTGAATATCCAGTGCTCTTTATGGGCTGTCAGTTCGGCATCCAGTGCTGGGAAATCTAAAAGTCTTACAGATGCCCCCCTTAATATGAAGGCTGCCAAGGGCACCTGGCTGGCTCAGTCGGTGGAGCATGCCACTCTTGATATCAGGGTTGTAGGTTGGAAACCCACCTTGGGTGTAGAGATTACTTAAATAAATAAAATCGTAAAAAAAAAAAAAAAAAGAATGCATCAAGCTCTTGTAATTTGCAGGAGAGATAGTCTGCTATTTTATTTTCTGTTTTGTTTTTTTTTCTAAAGGTTTTATTTATTTAATTGCCAGAGAGAGTGCGAGTACCAGCACGTAGAGTGGCAGGCAGAGAAGAAGCAGGCTCCCTGCTGAGCAAGGAGCCTGATGTGGGACTCGATCCCAGGACCCTGGGATCATGACCTGAGCGGAAGGCAGACGCTTAACCATCTGTGCCACCCAGGCATCCCTTATTTTCTGTTTTTAATAAAAAGTTTAAGATGATCAACAAGAGAGTAAATACAGTTTTTATGAAAGCTTCACCCCTATCTTGAGCAGTGTGTTCCCAGAAGTGGTATTTAAGTGCTCTGAAATGGATGCTTCTTTCCCCCTTTAAGAGATTGAATTTTTGATAAATTAGATTTGGAAAAAAAAAAAAGATACTTCACATGTAATTACTAAAAAGACTTGTCCTACCCATCCATGGTCACATTTTAATATCAATCCTTCCTGCTTTTCTAATCAAGTTTTCACATGTCCAGGATACACAGAGATAAGCTAATTGATAAAGATCAGAAAATCCTGGACTAAAAGGTCATAGAGCAATCCTAAATTCTTCAGTGAACTCTTGTCTTTTATTACGTCAATAAGATTATGATCTAATATGATCTCAAGCAAGATTTCAAATAAAAAACCGGGGGGGGTCATTATTTTCAACTACAGTTTGAGATATTATGATAATGTTCAATGGAAGAAGTATGTTTAGGGAAGGCCAGTGCATGAAAGGGAAAACGGTCTGGTGAAAGTGAAAGAGAAGAAAAAGTAAAGAAAAGGGGAGGAAGTTGAGGTATGGGAAATAAGATGCCAATCCAGAGTTGGATCAAAATAGGGTGAGGAGAGGTTAAGTTTGGATGTTAGATATTCCACATTATCATTAGTTTTTAGTCATGACTCTCTAGGAGAAATAATTTCAGAAATTTCTTGTCCTTCAGTGTCCCTTCATGCCTGTCTAAAAGTACTGACCATCGAATCTTTAAAATCTTTCATTCTAATGCACAGATATGTGCTTATCCTAAATTCTATGGAGTTGATGTTATAGTTCTAAATTTGTTGGTAGAATCTTATCAAAACTTTGAGTATTTAGGGCTAGTGGCACCATAACCTGAGATTTATTGAAATTCTAGTAATTGCCAATATTTAAATGAAGAGAACAAACATGACAAAAATAATCAGGAACTAATCAGCTGTGTGGCAAAAATAATCAGGAACTGAGGTTCTTAACCTTATTCTACCTTACCTATAAGATCGCGGAGCAACATAAGGAAATCAAAAAGCCAATGTTAAGGGAACATAAAAAAAAAAAAAAAAAGGAAAAGAAAAAGAAAAGCTTAGGGGCACTTCAAAGCATAAGAAATAGCACTTGTCAGAAGCAGGACTTAGCTGTAGTCACTGGAATTCTCAGAACGGATGTCAAAACATGTCTGGTATGTCCTATCTTCGTGGACGTGGTCTCACAGTGATCAATGGAGGATATTGTCCTGATCCAAGTTACATGATTAAAAACTGTGGCAGCTTTTATCAAAAAAAAAAAAAAAAAGCCAGACATGAGAAGGCTCTGAAAAAGCTTTTCTAACTTGAGAATGATTGAAAGAGTGACTTTATAAAGTCTTAATAAAAGGCTTCAGTTTCAGGTGGTTTCAGAAAGTTGGTCAGGGGCACCTGGGTGGCTCAGTTGGCTAAACATCTGCCTTTGGCTCAGGTCATGATCCCAGAGTCCTGGAATTGAGCCCCACCTTAAGCTCCTTGCTCAGCATGGAGTCTGCTTCTCCCTCTCTCTCTGCCCTTCCCCCACCTCGTGCTCTCTCTTGCGTGCTCTCTTTCTCAAATAAATAAATAAAATGTTTAAAAAAAAAAATAATTGGTCAAAAATGTTTCTTAGAAAGGAGAAGAGGTTCTTCTAGAGTAGGAAGTTGTAATTGGTCAAGTTGGATTTATCAAGGGGGGTTGGAGAGGGACAGTTAAATATTAAGGTCATTAGCAAGAAAAGGTGAGAAACAACAGTTGCAGAAGCTAAGTAGAAAATCTCAGTCCTGGAAAATTGAGAGCTTCTTCGCTCCCCGGCAGCTGCACCCGACGGCTCTGCGGCCATCACCATGCCACAAAATGAATATATTGAGTTACACCGGAAGGCGATATGGCTATCGTTTGAATTACCACGAGAAAAAAGGAAAGAAAGAAGGTCGAGAGGCTCATGAACGTTCAAAGAAGGCAAAAAAGATGATTGGTCTGAAAGCTAAGCTCTACCATAAACAGCGCCATGCTGAGAAAATACAAATGAAAAAGACTATCAAGATGCATGAAAAGAGAAACACCAAACAAAAGAAAGTTGAAAAGACTCCACAAGGAGCAGTACCTGTGTATCTACTGGACAGAGAGAGACAGTCCGGAGCTAAAGTACTTTCCAACATGATTAAACAAAAATGAAAAGAGAAAGCAGGAAAATGGGAAGTTCCTTTACCCAAAGTCCGTGCCCAGGGAGAAACAGAAGTATTAAAAGTTATTCGAACAGGAGAGAGAAAGAAGAAAGCATGGAAGAGGATGGTCACTAAAGTCTGCTTTCTTGGAGACAGCTTTACTGGAAAACCACCTAAATATGAAAGATTCATTAGACCAATGGGCTTACGTTTCAAAAAGGCCCATGTAACACATCCTGAATTGAAAGCCACCTTTTGCTTGCCAATACTTGGTGTAAAAAGAATCCTTCATCCCCACTATATACAATTTTGGGTGTTATCACCAAAGGCACTGTAATTGAAGTGAATGTGAATGAGTTGGGCTTTGTGACACAAGGAGGCAAAGTTATTTGGGGCAAATATGCCCAGGTTACCAACAACCCTGAAAATGATGGATGCTTAAATGCAGTCCTGCTGGTTTGACAGCAGTTTCAGAGAAGAAATTCCTTATAATTACATAAGACTACACACCGATCAGGAAGACCACCATTACTGTGGTGGTTCTGAATACTACCAAACAGCCTTACGTATCTGCAGTCATCAAGAGAAGTATTTATTCTATTGTGAAAAACATTAAAATAGACATTTATTAAAAAAAGAAAAAGAAAAAGAAAACCTCAGTCCTTCAATTTCTCTTCCAGAAGTTACCAACAAGGGTTTTGTTTGTGTGTTTGTTTTTAAAGATTTATTTATTTATTTTAGAGAGAGATAGAGAGAGTGCAGGGGGAGGGGCAGAAAGAGAGGGAGAGAGTCTCGAGTGGATTCTGCACTGAGCACAGAGCCAAATGCAGGGCTCAATCCGTGGACCCCCTGAGATCAGGACCTGAGCCTAAACCAAGAGTCAGATGCTTCACTGACTGTGCCACCCAGATGTCCCTACCAACAGGGTTTTAAGGATTCAGTGGTTTTCACTGATTACCTGAGAATGATGTTTTATAGTCTACAAATCTGATTAAATGAAGCCTATGTTTCATCACGTCTTATGGTACATAGGTTGAAATGCCAGAACTTTGCTAGTGTATAAAAAGACAAGAATAAAAAATTGTGACTGTTAAAATAGTTCTATCAGGTGCAGCCTGATAGATATACCTTAACCATAATCCTCATAAGGGTTAGAGGACATTTCCTCCAAGGCATTAAAACTGCCTTGGTGAGGGCACCTTGTCCTTGAATGATCACAGGTGGGGAGGAGGGTGAATGGATGAAATGAGATACTGGAGTGGTGGCACTAAATAGCTAGAGAAAATGAGAATACAATCACAATAATAAACTGTAGGGATAGGATGCATTTAGAGTGGTATGAACTGATTTCAGGGTCCCTAAAAATTAAACCAAAAAAAAAAAAAAAAAAAGCCAAAGTAGCTCATATATTGAAGATCTCTTTAACACATAAAAATAAAAAGTTAATCCCAGTGCACAGAAATCTAACGAGTTACTATCATGAAGATTCACAGACTCTTCCCCAATTCTACAACAGGAATCTGAATGAGGGGGAGCTGACTCTCTTTGAAGAACCCTTCAATGTAGCCTTAATGTAAATGGTTGATAATCTCCTAAACCTTCTTCACGGTGATCCATGACCATGAAAGGTGGTGAGTGCATTCTGGGAAAAGAGAAATATATTGATCTTCAGTGCACATTGTGCATATTAAATATGGTTCTGAATGAAACTATTTCTTAAATATTCAAAACAGTCCAGTGGTATGTTTTCCAGAATGAGAACTAGGTTTCATACTTAGATATACTGAGGTATGCACCCAATGTGATTAAATTTAAATAGTAATTTCTAATAAGACATGTATCTATGAGACATTATAATATAAATATAAGAACCACTTCGGATATTTCTATATTTAGGAAAAATATGCTAAGAGAATAATAAAAAACACTAATTAATAGGTGTAAAAGGTAAAGGGGCAGAGTTGTGATTTGTTTTCATTCTTTTCTAGGGCAATAACAATGCAAGTGGCATGAGAGACAAACACAATTTCAGGTATTACAGAATTTAAGTTCAATAACTCATAAACATCCGGCCTTAAATAAAGATTTTTTAATCTTAGATGGATGTTCAGAATATTATAATTCATCTCATTTCTATATTCATAAGTAATGTCTTCCCTAAAGCGTCTAGCTTCTAATGCTACAAAAGGAATACAGTAAAGGAATAAAATGCATTCCTTTAAAGAAATAAAGGAGTTACTGAGAAAATGCAAATATCACACTAACCCAAAGGCATATGTCATAAAAATGAAAATGCCTACTGTAATATTTATGCATTTACTGAAACTAGGAAGTCTTATGAACTTGAACTCAAGCTTCAAAAGTAGCACCAGTTCTGGTTCTAGCAAGAGTCTAATAAATGCCTCCTAAATATTATGTTTATAAAACATTTTTAAATATTCCTCTTCATAACACAACATAAATTAAAATGACTCCGATAATTCTGATTTTGTTCCAACATAGTTGTGCATAGTTTAGGACATTTGAATTTTATATCATTTCTTTGCTTTTTTAAGATTTTTTTTAAAACAGTTAATGGATGGGCCTTGAGGGCATTATGCTAAATGAAATAAGTCAGACAGAGAAAGACAAACACCATATGATCTCATTTATACACAGAATCAAACAAACAAACAAGAAAAAAACAATTGTATAAGATACAGAGAACAAAATGGTGGTTGCCAGGCATAGGAGATGAAGTGTGGGTGAAATAGGTGAAGGGGTCAAAACGTACAAACTTCCAGTTATAAAATAAATAAGTCATGGGGAAGTAATGTACAGCATGGTGACTATCGTTAATGACACTGTATTGCATATTTGCAAATTGCTAAGAAGGTAAATCTTAAAAGTTCTCATCACAAGAAAAAAATTCTGTAACTATGTATGGTGATGGATATTAACTAGATTTCTTGTAGTGATCGTTTCACAACATGTACAAATATCGATTCATTATGTTGTGCACCTGACACTTATATTAAGTATGTTAATTACACTCAATAAAAAAATCAACAATGCTTGATTTTTGGAGCTTTATGGAGTAAAGCTTCAAATGGCCTTTACCTGCTATGTTTTCTCATTATATAGCACCTGTTTTCTCTAAGAATCATAATTATCAAATTCTCTTTGTAAAACCAAAAAATGGAACATGTTGAGTACCTTGCTTCCCTTGTGTGCTAAATGTAATCTCTAAGGTAGATTTTTTTTTTTTTGGACATTCTTTGCCTCAAAATTTACCAAGAGAATATTGAAAATACAGACTATAATTAATATAGCATAAGGTTTACCTAGGAATGTTTTTTAAAGATTTTATTTATTTATTTGAGAGAGAGAGGGAGAGTGAGAGAAGAGAGAGAGCATGAGAGGGTGGAGGGGCAGAGGGACAAGCAGACTCCCTGCTTAGTACGGAGCCCCACGCAGGGCTGGATCCCAGGACCCTGAGATCATGACCTGAGCAGAAGTCAGACACTTAACTGACTGAGTCTCCCAGATGCTCCAACTAGGAATACTTTAAAATACATTTCTCTTCACTTAGAAATATTGTAAAGATAAGTATTCTTTTCTAAATATAGACTATTAATTGGGAGAGAGAAAGGAAAAATGAGAAATTAGTCTCACAAGCATTATCCGTGTCATTTACTCTGACAGTTAATCTCAGTTGTCTTCTGATTTGCTCTGTTTAGCAACAGTTGGCTAATTCGATCGCTATCTTCTTAATGTTGTAACTCCAATCCAGACCTCTCCTTTGAAACTTAGACTTAGTATTTCACTTTCATGTCCACTTGAATGTGTAACAAGCATCTCAAGCCTAACACTTTCATACCTAACTTTTTTACTACCCAAGCTCCTCCCATGCTCCTCCTCAAATAACTAAACATCAACGCTTTCCCTCCAGTTTCTCATTAGAAAAAATGGTTGCAATCACCTCAACTCATCTTTTTCACCCACATGCTATTCACCAGCAATTCCTGCTAGGTCTGTCTTTAAATTGTATATTGAAATTGACCACCTCTCACTCTCTTCACCTGGTCCATGTTCTCAAATTCTATCACCTGAATTAGTAGAATATTCTTCTCACTGATCTTCCAACCTCCCCCTTTATCTTCCACACCTCAGTCTTCACCCAAACAGAAGATAGCCTTATCCACTTAAAATGTAAGTCACTCCAGAGGACAATAGGGGAAAGGAGGGAAAACTGAAGAGGAAGAAATAAGAGAGGGAGACAAGCCACGTGAGACTCTTGACTCTGGGAAACAAACTGAGGTTTGCGAAAAGGGAGATGGGGTAACTCGGTAGTGGGCATTAAGGAGGGCACGTGATGTGATGAGCACTGGGTGTTATACGTAACTAATGAATTATTGAACATTATATCAAAAACTAATAATGTACTATATGTTGTCTAATTGAATAAATAAACAAACAAACAAACAAAATGTAAGTCACTCCGGATCGGCACTCTCCAGTGTTGTCTCTTCCTAGTCAGAGCAAAATCCAACCTACTTTCCTTGCCCAGTAGGACCTATGATCTAGCCTATTGCTGTGTCTCTGGTATTATCTCCATCCACTCCGTCACTCATTTACTCTTTTCTAGACAACTTAGTCACTTTGATATTCCTTGAATGCTCCAAACATTACCTCCAAACATATCCTTACCTTACTTTATTTTCTCCACAGCACTCATTTCTAATTGACATATGTGGTGGTAGGCTTACAACAAATATTTGAGGGATGGATGACAATGAAAAATAATTAACATCTGTCTTTGTGCTCATATATATTTGAGTTTTGTGCCTGTTTTCTATTAGTTATAACAACAGAGTAGAGTTGCGTAACATGTGCAAAACTCTTTGTTTTCAAATTCATTGTTTTTTATGAGTATCATTATAATCCTGGTAGGATATATAATAAATATCATAGTCATGGTGTAATATTAATATGGGACAGATAAATCAAATAATTTATTTAATTTTCCAAGTTCATTTATGGAGTAAAGCTTCAAATGGCCTTTACCTGCTATGTTTTCTCATTATATAGCACCTGTTTTCTCTAAGAATCATAATTATCAAATTCTCTTTGTCAAACCAAAAAATGGAACATGTTGAGTACCTTGCTTCCCTGGTCCCCACAATATTTAATAACTACCTATCTTCCTTGGTCTTTCTTTCATTGTAACTCACAATGTATATCCCCCAGTCTTTGATTTTTAGTCTTATTTTCACTACAAAGTATGAGTTCAAGAAATATATGAGAACCTGAAAGATAAAATTGTGTTCATTATTTTACAGATGAGCTCTATTTAGTTGTAAATGAGAGATACATAAATAAATCATTTTATAATTATGAGGAGCTTTCTGATTAGCAGATTTTAATCTATTTTACAGAAATTCATGCTATTATGCTTATAAAAATGATACATACCTATTATAAGGAATTTAAGCAATAGGTAATACAAAAATGAGTGTAAAAAATCTAAAACCCCAGTATCTATGATAAAAATAAATTATTGTTTAATAACATTTTTGTTCCAGGTATTTTTTTTTAAAGATTTTATTTATTTATTTGAGAGAGAGAATGAGAGAGAGAGCACATGAGAGGGGTGAGGGTCAGAGGGAGAAGCAGACTCCCTGCCGAGCAGGGAGCCCGACGCGGGACTCGATCCCGGGACTCCAGGATCATGACCTGAGCCGAAGGCAGTCGCTTAACCAACTGAGCCACCCAGGCGCCCTTGTTCCAGGTATTTTTATCTGCATATTTTATAAATAAAGAGGAGTAGGTTGATGCTTAAAAATACTTCTAGGGTTGCCTGGGTGGTTCAGTCAATTAAGCATCCAATTCTTTTTTTCTTTTTTTTTTTTTTAAGATTTTTATTTATTTATTTGACAGAGACAGAGGGAGAGAGGGAACACAAGCAGGGGGAGTGTGAGAGGGAGAAGCAGGCTTCCCGCTGAGCAGGGAGCCCGATGTAGGGCTCGATCCCAGCACCCTGGGATCATGACCTGAGCCGACGGCAATCGCTTAACGACTGAGCCACCCAGGCGCCCCTAAGCATCCAATTCTTGATCTTAGCTCAAGTCTTGATTTCAGGGCGTGGAGACTACTTAAAAAATAAATAAATAAGCTTTTATTAAAAAATGGACAATCTTCCACATGTTATCAAATAGTATAAATTGAAAACAACAGAAAACAATAAAAGAATCAGCTATACTTCAAAAAATGCTCCTTTACCAACAAAAAATAGTGAACTAAAACACCCTTTTCATTTTAAATGAAAATAATTAATTTGTGGTCACTGTACTTTGTTTTTCAAAACAAGTTTCAGTTATATATAACACTAAGTAACTTTTGGCTATAACAAAAATCTGTGTTAGCACTTCCATAACTTTCTTTGCAGTGTGTCCTTCTACCTGCTGCTCTTTGTTAATAATTATGCTTTTTTTTACATTAGGCTGCTAATATTTGTACCATTTACATTTTGTTTTATGATTCCTCACAATTATAACATATTAATTATTTATCCTAATGTATTCAGTACTCATCATCAGTCCTTTTACCGTGATTTCTCTTTGTTACAGGAATATTTATACTGATTCTTCTCTTTATTGGTTGGATATCATTATCAAGAATAATTTTGTTTTGTTTTTATGGAACTCTTTTCCTTTAGGGCTTCCCTGATTGAAAAGTCTCCCTTTTGCTCTTAGGTTAATCATCAAATACCAACTTAGTGTAATATTATATACTTTGTTCAAATTTTATACTTTGTAATATTTGCATTTTTTCATTTTCTTCTGGCACTAAATGTTACTCAGATACTCACTTATCTTTTTTTTTCTTTCTTTCTTTCTCTTTCTCTTTCTTTCTTTCTCTTTCTTCTTTCCTTCCTTCCTTCCTTTTTTTTCTTAAAGTCCTCTGAATCAGACTTTCTTTCTTTCTTTCTTTTTCTTTCTTTCTTTCTTTCTTTTTCTCTTTCTCTCTTTCTTTCTTTCTCTTTCTTCTTTCCTTCCTTCCTTCCTTTCTTTTCTTAAAGTCCTCTGAATGAGACTTTCTTGGAATATAGGATGATCTCTCAATCTGCAAAATTATTTCTTAGTGTTAAATATTTGTCTTCTATTAGTATATTGATATTTTTGTTCATTTAGTTTGATAGTTGTTATATTAATTTTACCAAGATTTTTTTTTTAATTTGGCTATTACATGGGACACTTTGGTTAGCTCTAGAGAGGGAAGGTATCTTGACATGGTTTCTCCTCTGAACTGCAGTCTGGGGTCTTTATAAGAATCCTAATGACATAGTGAGGGGACATTCTCAGTTACATATAGGTCATGGTTCATTTTAAGAATTCCTGAGTTTCTTTTACTTCTAATTATATGTTAATATTGATATCATGGTTTACTCCACCTGGTTGGGGAATGTATGTTATTTCCATAAGAATTCCCCGAAGGTTAACATTGGTCCCCAACTTTTATGTGCTTGTCTTTTCCCTTTCACTTTTCACTGAATACAAATCATACCACATCAGTCACATCTAATACTCTCAGGTTAAAATAGAGAAAGCTGAAATTGGAAAAAGACATCTCAGCCAAAACTCTAAAGTTTGCCCCCTAGGAAATCAGAGGATAATGACCAGGAATGACTTTGTAAAGATAATAAAGGTGGCATATGGGAGATTTATATAAGCAAGAGACTGGTTGAGGACAAATGAAGGATGACGATGATGATGTTTATGACAATAATCAATGATTAAAATAATAAAATAATAAGATTTAACATATAATATAGGGCCTACTTTCTGCCATGCACTATTTATAAGTGTGTTACTTTATTAGGGGATTTAATTTAATTCCTTCATCAATCATATAAAGTAGGCATTAGTGTTATCCTTATTTTGCCAATGAGAAAAATGAGGCACAGTGATATTTAATTTACTTTAAGTCACCCAATATTAAGTGGCATGGTCTGGATTGGAATCCAGGTAAGAATCCTGAGGCAGTGTTCTGCTAGTAGACACAGGGTCATGTTTCCTTAAAATCAACTGGAAGAGATTAAGAATATTGTAAGCTATTGAAAGCATGTGCTGAAGTGAACTAGGATAGACTCCTTGGTAAAATACTATATACATATAAAGTACAAAGCTTGAACTTTGACAAGTGCAATGGGGAAAAAGAATGAACAGGAGTAGATTGAAAACATATTGTAGGGAAGACAGTAAAATGTTTTTGTATAAAACTGAAGTTGAAAAGATAAAATTATATCACCAGAAACTTGAGACTGCTTCCTGAAGTATAAGGCCATTTAAAATTGGAAATTTCAGGAGACTTCTCTTATTCTCATCTTCATACGGTTAGTAGCATGCCATGAGAAAGAGGAAAAGAGTAGTAACTATATAGCTCTAATCATGCAAAACCATTCTGCAAATAAAAGATTTTGTAATAAACAAATAAGAAAAAGTTGCTATTATTGATTATATAGTCACAGAATTAAGTAGAATTTTGAGTTATACTATGTATGTATGTTTATACATATTGTCATTAAATATGACATTGTCATATTTATGTCATTAAATATGTCTTACGTCATTAAATATGTCTTCTCATGAGTAAAAAAAATGTGTTGTAGTTAGAAAAGTTTATTTAATGTGTCAGCAAGTAGGCCTCTGAACTCAGTGTTACAAATTTATGGTACTTTTTTATAATTTCAAAATCCAAGAATCCTGAAAATATAAGATTTTTTCATAATTTATTTGGAAGTGAATCTGACCTAGTCTGACCTGAAGCTATTTATATCTTCATGTAATATTGTAAACATTTTTATGCTTTCTTCTATAGAAACATTGGTAATCATGAGATAGCGCCCTAGACTATGATGAGTCTGTTGCCTAGTATCTCACATATGTACATTTGAACTTTCTAAATATCTGAAAATGTCCCAAATGTGCCTTGCCCCAGTGTTTTGGGATAGGGAAGTGTGTACTTATACAATATAGGGATGTAGTCAGCTGTAGATGTGGTTCATTAACAGGATTGCCTGGGAATACACATGAGCTAGCACTCCATTTGTACATCATTCTATACATAACCACCACCACTCTCACATTATAGTTGGACAGAGAGGAAACTAAAATTTGGTAGGCTTAATTGAGACAAGAAAAAGTTCAGCATAACTTCTATATATGCTTAACAAAGATATGGACTGTTACTCTGCTAGTTCTAGTGTCTATCACCTAATGTGCTGATTTAATTAAAGGGTACTGTCCTCATTAAGAAATAATGACATGTCAAAATGTTATTTGTTAAGCCCAATAAGGTAATAAATTGTGATGGTATAGGTTAATTATTGTGGCAATCAGGATGTAATTAAGGAATAATTACACCCAAACACACATATAGTGACTTTAAACTTGATTAGATTATCAAAAAAAATAACAGATAATATACTTAGAATGGGTGTGGTTCTTCCATGTTGTATATGTGGATGTTACAATATACATATAAATATATTCAAATGTGATTTCTTGAAATATTTGGAGCTTTCATTTTAGAATTGTCTCCCAAGCAAGATTACAAAATATATGAGTGAATAGTTCATCTTTTTGTAATCATATTTTCAATACCTAAGTTCAGTATGCAAGGTTTAACCTCCAATTTATTAAGCAGATGTAAGCTTTAATGACTTCATTTTTTTCAAAACTCAAACACTTTGTCAAGGAATAAAGACTTGCAATCTACTAAAGTATTCAGAATAAGTTTCCTCAGAAACCAAGAAAAATGTTAATAAAGTATTCTCTAGAACAGCTTCACTCATTGAATAACTTAATAATAAAGCAGAACATAAATATTAATTAAAAACTTAAGCATGGTACTGTGCCAGGCACTCTATTCTCAGTAAATATTGTAACTTCTTAATTCTCACAAAACCCAGGAATTTGAAGATTAACAAGGAAGGAAAACTGAGTTTCTTTTTTGAGTTAGTGAATATCCAAGATTCAATCCACATCCAAAATCTAAACACCACAATTAAGTAGCAGATGGCATTATTAAGTATAAAAAGCCTATGAAGCCTTTCAGACCTGGATTCCAAAATCTGTTCTTATGCTTAGTATCTCTATATCACACATGTCAAACTGTCTAACCCTGTTCTCTTATTTTTAAAAAGGCAGTGGCAATGTTTACCATAGGGCTAAGTTGGGGGAATGAATAGAATATGAAATATAAAACACATAATGATAGAATTGATTTTGTTGGAGCTTTAAAAATATGCTACTTTTATTGTTTCCAAAAAAACTAAGTGTTAAAGAAACGAAATTCAACTGAGTAAATTTTAAAGATCTTATTGGCTTTATTCAACAATTTATGAATCAGGGAGCATCCAATCTAGGACAGAGAAAAGAGCTCCGAGGAGCAGTAGAAAATGAAAGACTTAAAGGCAGAAGAGAGAAGGAACAAGAAGTTCTACCAGGCAAAAAAGTGAATTAGTTATTGCAAGATTACTTTCCTTTGGGGAATGGCAGGAATCCCAGACAGATTACCCAACTTGTGCTGATCAGGTGATTCCTGATTGACTGGTTTAAGGTTCCATGTCTGGGAGAGCCAAAACTATAATTAAGTCTTGGTTTGGTGACCTGAGGCTTACTGTAAGTGACTCCATTTTGAACCTGTTGTCTTGTTTTTAACATAATTAATCTTATTTGTTGATATATCAAATGTATATACCATTCATGACTGGAATTCACTAAACTGTTGTCAAGGGCAAATTTACAGCCCTTTTGGTAACATCTCTTTAATAATTTGCTTGTTCTACAAATCTTTGTTCTGAATTTGACTTCTAGAAATACACTTGCTTTTATTTTTTTTGATCTACATATCAAAGAAATTTTTCAAAATGTCATTTTTAATTTTTCTAGTTTTTCAGATTTCAAAAGAACAAGTATCAAGTGTATTATTAGTTAACCCATAATTTCTTAGGCTATAAATTAAAAGGTCGCATTTGCATGTGAAATTTTAAGATGCTGATTTAGAAAATCAACAGTTGTCATTTAAAAATTCAACAAAAGGGAAACATACTTTACTAAATTCATTAAGATATTTTCCTGTTATTAAAAAAAAAAGTTTCATTTTCATCAGTGTTTCTAGAAGTTTTCCAAAAGGAAGACCGTAAAGCAGCGTGTAAAATTTTCCATATGTACACAAAATTAATCCTAAATTATCCTTCAGGTTCATATAGAATAAATCTAGGTACCTTGACTTCATTTTATAAACTTCTGCCTATCTTCTTTTAAATGTCATCAATTTAACTATCTAATTTCTTTGGCTATTTCCACACAATCTTGCATAGATGTCTTTCTTTGTAAACTCATCCATTAGATCTCTCTTTCCTTACTTCTTCATTGATGATAATCATGATGATAAGGATGATGATGACATTGATAATGAAGGTAACTATTATATTATTACTTCATTAAAATGAAGACTCATAACTATTCCATCATAGAAATGCAAGCTTTTCTAGAAAAATTTTGTCAAAAGGGAGGAAGAGAAGGTCACTGACTGGCTCTTATGGATCTTTGGAACTGGCTCCAAGATGTTGCTTACAATGGCTGAGATACTCCAGGTGACTGGATTGGCCAAAGACCCCAAAATTCGTAACTTGTTAAAAAAAAGTGCTGAGGGACTTTTTTATTTTGACTGCCTCTCCTGCTCTGTTGTCTGCCCGTATTCAAGAGTGTCCTCACTGCAGCAACAAGTCCAGAGGCTACTCTAGGGATGGACTCTGAACCCCTTCAAACATAAGCTAGGGTTGCCTTTCAAAAAGCATAACAGTAGATTAGTAGAAGACATTCAATTTTCATTGGATATCAATACTGGAACAACCTTTATTAAAAATCTTTTAGTGGTGGTGTTCCCTTTGGCCTTACCCTTTCCTATTATAGGTATGAATGCCTTGATGTGCCGCCAAGCCATCTGGAACAAACACAAATTCCCAGGCTTCTTGGTGGAAGCTGTACATTGAGAGCCCATAAGAGTGCCACTCCTGATTAAGATGGTAAATACCCTCCAATATAACTTGCAGCAGGGCACTGAGCAACTGGGACCCATAATTCAAAATATATTAAAGGAAGGAGTTATTGAACACACCATTTCTCCTTTCAATTTCCCCATTTGGTGAGTGTTCAAGCCTGCTACTAGTGAGTGTAGCCTTACAGTCAACTATCAAAATTTAAATGCTAAGGTGCCCTCTGTTAAGGTTCCCATTCCCAGCCCTGTCTACTTAATTGAGGACATCCAAAGAGATTTACTTTGCTGGTTGATCTAATATATTCCATTCAGTAACTATCTCTGAGAAATCTCAGCTGTAGCTTGCCTTCATATACTTTTACCTGGTTGCCTATGGGATAATAATCCAGCTATTGCTCACAATCTTTGCCAGCAGGACGTGGCTGCCCTTACAGTGTCTTCTTGTACAATCTGGCACTATACTGATGACATTCTAATATGAGAACCCTTGGAGGATGCAGTGTTCAAGGCCCTAACACAGCTGGTAACCCACCTACAATATAGTGGTTGAGCTATTGCCCCACATAAAATTCAAGAGCCAGCCACAACTGTTATATTTCTGGGTGTCTGGTCCTCTACAGGCTGGAAAATTCCACTTACAGTTAAACATTAATTGTTAACTATTCAGCCTCCCACCATACTACTTCAAGCCCAACACATCTTAAGTCTCTTCACATTTTGGAAGCAACAAATACCACATTTATCTATCATTCTTAGACCCATTTATGTAGTCGCATGCGAATTCCCCACATTTTATTGGGCAGAAGCTCAACAGCAAGCCTTATAGCTGGCACAAAGGTCAATTCATCAAGCCCTCCTCCTGGGTCCTATTTCCAGGCTGAGACACTGGCCACCATGGACGATGCATCCTGGAGCCTATAAACTAAACATGTCACCTCCTGGCTGCTTATGGGCATTCGACCCTCCACAGCCACCTGCTACACCCCCTGAGACTGTCAAATTCTGGTTGCTTAGTTGGCTTTGTTAGAAACAGAGGCACTCACAGGAATGGAGCCCGTTCTCTTGTGTACCCATGTTTCCATTATGCCATGGATAAGAGTCTCCTTCCAACAGCAGCTCAGTATGACTACAAATGGCCTCTTCATTAAAATGGAAATAGTACCTTTAGGAATGGGCTAAACCTGACTTGGCATGTCTTTCCAAATTGTAGGAGGCTGTGGCTTTGCTGCTCATGGACATGGAGTATACCATCTTGCCAATGGTGCCATATTTACCAAAAACAGCAAGTGGGGCTCATTATTGCTTGCTAAGCTTGTAGCAGTACAAATGATTGTGCAGAACACCATTCTTTTCAATGGACTTCTTGCTGCCGGGGTCACTTACCACTTTCCTAAGATTCTTATCACAAGGGAATCTGATGATTTCATCTTACAGGACAATATTATTTACATTTTTCTCAACAATTTTGAGTCCCCTTACAGATTTAAAATGTCAATTTTCTTACCTTCCAATATTCCTTACCAACCCAGTCAGGGACAGATGGTTAGCTATGACCCCCTGGTCATAGATAGTCCTGGCCCATTAGAAAAACACAGACCGGGCGCCTGGGTGGCTCAGTTGGTTAAGCGACTGCCTTCGGCTCAGGTCGTGATCCTGGAGTCCCGGGATCGAGTCCCGCATCGGGCTCCCTGCTCAGCGGGGGGTCTGCTTCTCCTTCTGACCCTCTTCCCTCTCGTGCTCTCTGTCTCTCATTCTCTCTCTCTCAAATAAATAAAATAAAATAAAATAAAATAAACACACACCAACATTTACCTGCTTGATATGCAAATCAAGTTCTAATTCCAATGCACAGTGGTATTAGTGGATGACTCATTTCTCCTAACCTTACCTCCTCACAGGAAGTGGAAATAATTACACCTGGATCCATCAGGTCTAAGAAACAGTGTCTATCCCCTAAAGGGGGGGAAGAGGCACTCAGGTTGATTCACACCAGCAACATTAGAAGATGACAGCATGTCAATACAATTAAAACACTTGTCCCTACTTCCCTTTGGAGGAGGCCACCAACAAGTTGCTCACCCACAATGAAAAGCTCCATAAAGCAGGCACAAAACTATAAAATGCACTGCTGCTGGCTATAATCTGTGCCTTATCATGGAGCTTATTCCTGGACCCCGTAGAGAAAATACTAGAAAGTAGCTGGAACTGCACAGCACTCACAAATGCACCCCAGGATAGGGGGATGGTAAGTGTTGAAAATCAACCCCTGAGGGGCACCTGAGACTCCTCAAGGTGTGGATAGTAGCCAGGCAATTCAATCCTTAACTTAAAGGGGACCATTAGCACATATGCTTAAAGGTACCAGCCCTGACCAAACAATCATTGGCATCATCACTTCTGGGCACAAGCCATTACATTGCTTTAATTTCAACATGAACTGGCTTATAAGATAATGCAATTCAGTCCCACCTCTGGTAATATAGGGCCAAACACTAGACTGTGAAGAACATATAACTAAATTTTGTTTAAACCAAGGCTACACATAGATCTCCAACCTTTACTATTTATGGATAGAGAACTTCTATGCCTCAGAAGAGTATACCCCTGAGCACCACCAAAATTTACTGAGGATGTGTGATACTAGTAAACACTCCCAGTGCTGATGAAGGCGCAAGAAAATCTTAATCAGAGCAACCCAAATCTATGCAACCCTGTTTGACCCCTTGGTCCCTCAGTCCCCCTCCTGAGTGGCTACCTGGGAGAGCCATCCCTCTCTGGAATGGTTCCTCCACCTGCAACAATGCTAGAGATGATGACACCCAAGCCCACAATGTCACAGGACATGACCTCATCCCAAATGCTGTCTCTGCAAACTTCCACCATAGCAGAGGTGACACCAAGGAAGACATGGTGACCAGTAATGATAAGCCCTCCCCAGGACTTGGTTGCTGAACTGAATGCTTGTTTATCTAAATGTCTTACTTGAGTGGTGCTTTGCAGAGTTAACTGTGTGTTTACCCCAGAGCAACCTTGCTTATAAAATGTTTGCTGCTCGAGCACAAGTCAGTACTGTGACTACAAAGCTGCTCTCTCCGCTCCTTTGAGCTTTGTAAGGCCAGGGTATATGTTAAGTCTCCTAACCTTATGGAAACCTCATTAAATATTTCACTTAGTTACTTGCCTTCACCACACCCATTAGATTGATCCACATTATGCATCCTACTAGGAATTAGTGAATTTAATTTCTGTTGGTAAGACTCCCTTCCTAGAGGTAGACGCTGCCACCACCACGGTATCCACCAACACCCCTCAGGACCACTGCCACAGGGTTACCTCCTGACACCACCCCAAGGAGAACCTTCCCTCTGGTCACCACTAAGGGCTCCATAATCCTCCCACTTAAGCCCTCTGGTAGTCTTAATATTTTTATGCAATTGGCAGAAATAAGAGCTCATTTTGTGGGCCACTACAATTGCTGAGCATGTACCAGGCTCAACAAAGGCTGTTTCCCAAGTTAGTGGCCTACCTGGCTGACTTACTGACCCTGGCCTGTTTGCCCAACAGATAGGTCTCTATGTGCAGTTTGCCCAGCTGCTCTCTACGGTGTTCAACTGCTCCCAACAGGAGCCCCCACATTCCTTTCATAATCCTCCATGTTTGCGCAGGCACCAATAGCACTGGGATGAATATGACCTATACCTCATCCCTAAGAAGCACACTTCCCATGGTCTTGCGTCTTGAGGCCCAAGCTGTCTGGGAGGTAGCGGGTATCTCGAACTTATTTTGGCTTCCCTGATCAGGCAGTTGGAGTCTTCTGAGGGTCCAGGTCCCTGGGGCCATCACACGTGGTTCTCCAGAGGTGCACCTCTCCTTCCCTCAACCTAGAGTGCATTTGTCTCTGTGTCAGTCCCCAGGGAGTCCTGTCTGTTCATACTGATGCACTTTAGTCTCCCTAAGACTACCTTTACAGATCACTCAACCAGACCCCCAACCCCTCTCTCTCTTTGCCTCCTCACATCAAAAGTGTGTGGTATTCATCCCCCTTATATTGGGAGTAGGTCTACTGCTATTTCTCACAGGGATTGGGCTAGGTGCTTCTACCCTGGGCCTGCAACAAAAATTTTTTTGTAAGATTTTTGGGGTGCCTGGGTGGCTCAGTCGGTTAAGTGTTTGTCTTCGGCTCAGGTCATGATTCCAGGGTCCTGGAATGGAGTCCACATCAGGCTCCCTGCTCAGCGGGAAGCCTGCTTCTCCCTCTCCCTCTGCCCCTCCCCCCGCTCCTGCACATTCTCTCTCAAATAAATAAATCTTTAAAGATTTAAAGGGAGAAGGAGAAGCAGGCTCCCCACTGAGCCACCAGGCACCCATGCGACAACAAATTATTAAGGCAAACACCAACCTGTCAGCTACCTTGGCTGAACACACTGGGCTGTTACATTAAAGCCTAGCCTTAATGCAACAACTACATGATTCTTTTTGCACAGGTAGTTTTGAATAACCATTTAGCTTTAGATGACTTATTAGCGAAGGAAGGAGGTGTATGTGCTATAAAAGGTATCACTTGCTGCATGTATATTAATATTTTTGGATAAATTTAGAGAAATTTACAAAAAATGGCCTAATAACTACAGATATTCCATAATCTCTCCTGATTTTTTAATCGAATACCTACATAACTTTATCCAAAGGCTCTGGTTTCTTTCTAGACACCAACAAATGGTGGGGGTGATTAAGGACAAAATTTCAAATTGTCATTTGTCTATTGATATTGTTGATTGGCATTTTGCTTTGCTCATATATTTCATGTGTTGAGTGACCAAAGCTCTGCCAGCAACTTTTAATATCTCCACCATCCAGAAGGTACCGATGATTTTCCCTAAAGACTAACACCCAGGCATCTATATAACCACATATCCCTGAATTTCCTTATGCAAAGGCTCTATAATCAAATGAGTATATAAAGTCTAAATATGCCTTTATAATTTTCTTTTTTTCACAACACTGTATAATTAATTAATTAAACCCTCTTCAAAGTTCCTTATTATTTCATTTTATTCTTTGTTTGTTTTTTCACAACTAAACAAATTTTAAAACACCCCAATCTTGTATTCTTAATATCTATATCTGGGTCTTTTAAAACCTTGTTTTGATCCATCCCTTACCTTGTTTCTGTCTATTTGAATTACTTTTAAATATTTCTAGCAGTGGGACTTTATTAAGTGTCCCTGAATGATCCTAGTGTATCAAGTTTAAAATATTATCTTCAGGCTTCAGAGACTTTCACAAACTGTTTGTAACTTTATAAATAGCATTTGCCATGTATTAATTCTGTTTTAACCTTTGTTCTACTCAGTTTTCTGATCTTTATATTTGTCTATATCCACTAATCAATCTTTGAAATGGTGACTCAATCTATGCTTGTTCCTCATCAAGTCACTTCTGTTCTTTTTAAAACTCATTTTGAGCAACATATATTATCCCTAATGTCCCACTGAAATTATTGTAATCTGGAATGTACATTTGGATTGAAAAAAGGAAAAAAAGTTAATGACTGATGGCAAAAAATTTAATAGAGTTCTCCATATAACAGTTTTAGAATGAAAACCATATTAAAGATTTCCAAAAAATTACAGATTGAGCAGTGCCTTTTTTTGAATAGTGGTTTAGAATTGAGAGACAGAGCAGGGTACTTACATATGCATCCATTATCTTCAAAGCTAGCATTACTGCAGGTCCTCTCTATAAATGCACGGTTTTAGGAGAGAAATTAGCCTGAGAAAGGAGACAAGTATCACCATTAAGATTAATGTGAGGAAAGTCCCCTTATTGAGTAATGCCTTTTCACTGCTAGTCTTGTTTGAATGAGATGTTCAGGTCCCGGCTTTCAGTGTTATAAATTAAAGTTCTGATAATTAAATTACCTTTTCCTGCTTCCTAACCACCCATTTTCTCCTCAGCTAATTATAATCAGGAGTTCATCCCCACAACTCGATTGAAATTATTTGGTTATTGTCATTAATAACCTTCTTATTACCAACTCAATGGTCATTTCTCAGTCCTCACTTCATTTCACCATTTGGCAGTACTTAAAACATTATTTATCCCATCTTCATCCTTGAAAAAACTATTTTTCTCTTTTCGCACTGGCTATTTTTTTAAAAAAATTTATTTTGTTTCTCTTTAATTTCTAAATGTTAACATTCTCTAGACTTTGCTATCTATAAATCACTAGATGCTCATTTGTAGCTTTGCAGATCTCAGTATCTATAATCTGACTCTCCTCTGAACTGCTCAAATTTAACACGGTAAAAGGAAAAAAAAAAAACACCTCATTTTCCTCAAACCATGCTAATCTCCCAATATTCTCCATTTTGGTAAATGGCCATCCTTGATGACAATCCTTCCCTCACATGCCACATGTAATCAGTCAGTTATCTCTGTTGGAGGTTCTGTGAATCTGGGCCTTCTCACCAGCTTCTCCACAACCATCTTAGGATAAAGAATTTTGCCCATGACATTTGTGGATCCAAAGCAAGAATAAAAATGGAATCCATGTACATAAATCTAAGTACTTAAAAGTTATAAATAGAGTTTTACTAAGCCTGAGCTACTTCCCTGTATTGGGACCCATCCGGCCCCTCCCCGAGGATTTTCTTCATGACAGGAAAACAAAGGAGCTGTTTTTCTTCTTTCCCTGGCCAAGCCCACTGCCTGTGGGCCAGCCAGAGTGGTTGCAAAGATATGTTAGGCAGGGCAGCATGAAAGCTGGCTTGGGGCCCAGGGATCCTGGGACAGGACTGGATCCCTATTAAAGACTTGACAAGGTCAAACTCTCTAGAAACCAAGATAGGCTGGTACCACAACCCCCATAGGATAACTGACTCAGCATTTCCCAAAACACCACTACCCAACAGACGGGATGAAAGAAGCACTGTGTATTTGAGGAACTGGGTGGTTTGGACATATTCTTTGGACAACTTCCGTTCTTTCTTCCCTTTCACCTGCTTAATGTTCTCAGTTCCACTGGCCTGGCACACAAAGTTCCCCTCAAAGGGCCCACCCTAGCATATTTTATTCACTTGATTAGTGACAGATTTTCAACAAACTTTCTTAAGACAAAGAAAAGAAAATAACTAAATATATATTTTATAGATCATACATATTTTATATATTTATATATAAATTTATATTTATATTTTTTTCATATTAATATATATAAAACCCTCCAAAATGTGTGGCCCAGGGTAGGACCCCTTTTCCTAGATCTAAGTATCATGGTATTTGTCCCAGCTATCACCATGTGGCTCCTGTCCTATTTCATTAGCTCTGACCATAACTGTTACATGTGTGCTAATTACATTCCACTGAAGTCTTAAGATACATTTCAACCTATTAATACTAATCCATTTTTAACAGAAATGAATATCCTTGAGAAAATAATAAAAAATAGGTAAATAAATAAAGTTATTATATTCAGGTAATACATACTTCTAAACTTCCACACCGTTTCCCAAAGATGGGAAGAGAAAAAGAGGTCTTACTAAATGTATGTAAATTTGTCAGTTTGCTTTAAAATACAGGATGCCATTATTTGGGCATTTCCCTGAAAGTGCACTCGTGGAAATAGAAAGTGTCTCAGAACATTTGCTAAGTTATAGGATCTATAAATAAGTATGATCTCTTTAGCAAGTGTTGATTTTTTTAATTCTCAATTTTCACTTTGATTTTTGAGAACAGTTATGTTTCAGCTGAAGTACTGTGCTCTGTTAGACATAGAAGGTTACAGGCCATTCATGCAGCATTACAACATCAGAAATACCAATTGAAAAGCATTTCTTAAAACTGGACTTAAAAAGCATTATCATTTTAGAACATGATCCACAACAAAAACGTTGAAGATTTACTTTTTTTTCCTCATGCTTTTAGTGACACATGAGACACATTCACTTCTACCCCTGGGGTCCTGTGTACAAAAGAGCCATAAATGGTTTACAGTAAAAACAAACAACAAAACAAACAAACAAAAAAAACAATGAAGTGTCAGCAATTCATTATTGAAAGTACAGAAAATATTCAAATCATGTTTTATCTTCTTTACCAACAACTTAAAGGACATTTAAAACAAAAAGAGATTAGGTAATTTTTTTTCTTTTCGGACATAAAATTTGACGTTTTTTGTTTCAAAAACTACTGGGTCGACAAAATTTGGTGTTATGTAAATAAAGCACTTGCCTTGAGAAATCTACTGGAACTTAAAGTATAAAATACTGAGCTTGGGCGCCTGGGTGGCTCAGTCGGTTAAGAGACTGCCTTCGGCTCAGGTCATGATCCTGGAGTCCCTGGATCGAGTCCCGCATCGGGCTCCCTGCTCGGCGGGGAGTCTGCTTCTCCCTCTGACCCTCCCCCCTCTCATGCTCTCTCTCTCTCATTCTCACTTTCTCAAATAAATAAGTAAAATCTTTAAAAAAAAAATAAATAAATAAATAAAATAAAATACTGAGCTTAAATATTCATGAGCTTATCTACAACTTATACAAAGTTGAGCAAAGCTGTTCCACTGAGTCTGTCATTTCTAACTCACAGTTGTATTATAACCATATTAGTTAAATAAGTTACAGTGCATAGATGCATTGATTTTATATACTATTCAAAATAATAAAGTATAAAATCTGTACCAATGCAGAAAGTTCCCTGTACATACTATTGTGGGAAAAAGGAAGTGTTCAAACTAATTCCTTTTTGTAAATGTATATTAATAATAATATACTCCAAGCAAAAATGGAAAGCATATTTAACTACATTTTGCAGATGAAGGGATTAGGTTTACTTAAAATAAATGTTTAAATGATTACATTGGCAATTAACAAAAAGAAATATTACCATATGGCACCTATAATTTTAGAATAATTCAAAATTTTATGATTATATACTCTTTTCCCCTTCTTTATATTAAAGTGTTAAATTTGTGACCTTATGGAGACACACTCCATTTGCCAAGCAAATTTGGGAATTTTCTCGGAATTCTTGGCAATGAAACTAAAGTGCATTACTCACCAGATTCACATTTCAGGCTACATTAATGAAAAATGAACTCAAGCTAAAATAATGATTATATGGGCAGATCTTTTTGAAAGAAACCTCACTAATTCACACCTAATGAATAGCAAAGCAGGGTCAATTAGAACCATTGTTAAATCATTAGAAAAGGATTCACCTTGATGCTGTTGTAAGCACTATATTCATTTACTTACCATAAAAATCTATCCCTTAATCCTATAGTGGTTATTTCCAAGAAGTCATTACATCTATCAGGTAAGTGTGTATGTGCCTTGCTGTACATGCTAAGGACTTTACATACCGTATCCATTTACCTTAGGAGGTCAGGACTATTATTCATAGTTTAGATGAGTACAATATTTGTCTTGAGGCATAAAGAGGTCAGTCATATGTCCAGAAAGAGGTGAACCAGGGGTCTACCAGAGCTCCATCATTTTTAACCTCATTTAGCTTTAACATCTCTACAGTTTTGCCTCTTTGTATGGTTTCCTACAGGAGCAAACTGACACAATGTCACTCAAGAGACGAAGTAAGATTTAAAATAATGATTGTATCTGTGTATCTGAATAAAAGAAATTATGTCAACATTTTAAAATTTAAAAATGTAAATTTTGCTACTTCTTTGATACATAAAAAAATTAAATTCATGTATTTTTATATTATAATTAGTATTAAATCCAAGTATTTCCTAACAGGCATTCTACCTGCGGGATATGCTGAAGAAGTAGCTACAAGCTTCTATAATTAGAATAGAATTTCAATCCATATCACAGACATATTTAAGGATATATCCCAAAGCTAGTCTTCAAAAATGAGGAACACAACTTAACCAGAATTGTTGTGTTTATGAAAGTTGTTCTTTTGGTGTTTCCACTTATACACACACACACACACAAAAAGGGCAACTACAAAAATGGTTTGCTCTGTTTGATATTTTCCATATTTATGAAACCACCTATCTCATAAGAAAACAATAAAAATTATATGAGATAATATATAAAGTGTTTAGAACAATCCCTGGTATATATGTTGTTCAGTGAATGTAAGCATTATTATTATTATTGACATTAATATTTCTGTAGTTAATCTTGGTGGTCAAGAGTAAAGTAATAATGTTTTTCTTCTTTGTAAAGACTAAATGAGAAAAGAAAGAATTACATTTTTTATAAGTGTGAGAATTCGAAACATTTTAATTGGAACTGTTATGGTTAAAATAAATATATGCTTATTGTTTTAAAATATAAGATTATTTTTCAAACAGATTTTGCATAGAGTCCCTCAGTCTGTCCATTTGCAATTAATATTCATGAAACAGATGTGGCTTTCTTTCCACATATTGGAATTACAAGTGTTTTCTAAACTAAATAGTACAAATTCCAGGTGTTAATATTATTTTGGATATATATGACATGTAATTACAAAATTAATTTGTAATTTTAGAGTACTTTTAGTTTGTTATATTATGTACCTTGGAGATGACAGGATTATCAGATTGAGTAAAAAGAGATTATTCCTTATCGGCATACTAAAAAGGGCCAACTGAGATCACCTAACTGAATTCAACTCTCTCTCCTTTATATTATGCTTCGTTAGCATTTTAAAATTATGTTTATTGGGGCACCTGGGTGGTTCAGTTGGTTAAGCAACTGCCTTCAGCTCAGGTCATAATCCTGGAGTCCCAGGATGGAGTCCCGCATCGGGTTCCCTGCTCAGGGGGAGTCTGCTTCTCCCTGTGACCCTCCCCCACCTCATGCTCTCTCTCTCTCTCATTCTCTCTCTCACAAATAAATAAAATCTTTTAAAAAAATAAAATAAATAAAATTATGTTTATTTTTCTATAATCTACATTATCCAAAATGGTACCAACTGGTCACATGTAATTAAACATGTGAAATCTGGCTAGTTCAAATTAAGAAGTGTTTTAAGTGTAAAGTGCACACCATATTTTTAGGATATAGTACAAAAAATGTAAAATTATCATTAATAATCTTTATATTAATTATATATTGAAATAATAATATGTTGAATAGATTGGTTTAAAATTATACTATTTAAATCAATTAAATAATTATTTAATTATATTATATTATTTTATTTATTTATATTATTATATATTATATATAATCGTATTAATATTATATATTATTATAGTTATTAATTATATTATTTATTTTTTCTTTTTTTAGATATGGCTACTAGATCTTTTAAATTACATATGTGGCTCACGTTTGTAGATCACATTTTGATGGGGCAGTATCAATTCACAAAATATATGTGTGAACATTTGTATTATTATATGTATATGTGTGCATACACATAATGCGAAATTGTTTCATTTTGTCTATTTACTATACAGAATTTACAAATTTACTAATTTGTAAATGCTAATGTAGCTAATTTGCTACATTTGCTGAAAAACATTTGAACTCAATGCTAAAGCTCAAGCACCATGCTATAAGAAAATGCTAATTACTCCCTAAATCACATCTATGCCAAGTTGCCTTGCTGCCTATTTTCTAAAATATATCAATATAGAGTTTTGGGAATATTTAGAATATATTTTTATGAGTTTTAAAACCTCATTATTATTCATGCAATATACCCATTCATAATTTCCATTTCCGATGTTTATTTTTATTTTTCCTCCTGATACATAAGATTTATGGAGGAAGTTATCATATGTATACTGTTCAGTGTTATAAGCCTAATACCTAGTATAGTGTCTGACACATACGAGATAAACAATAATATAAATTAAAGGAATAGGTGAATAATAAGGCATCATTTTATCTATTTCTGCAGAATTATTTTAATGACTGTATTGTATTCTGTATTATAGCTTATTTAGCTATTGCTACACTGATTTTTAAATAATATTCATATTGATATCTTTGTGATATTAATATTTAAACATATTTTCCTATTCAGATACTTTATGTATTTTTAATTATTTCCTTGGGATGAATTTGCATCAGTTGAGAGAATCAGAGATAAATAGCACAAAGATAAATATTAGCAACTTTTTCCAGAAATATTAGAATTAATTTACATCACCAATACTGGTCCATAGTTTCATATGGTCACCAAAATTAGGATGTAAATATTTAGGTGGATAAATGGTTGAGAGAGAAGGAGAGAAAAAGAGTTCTCCACCAATTTAAGGATTTTATAAAAAATAATCTTGTTTCAACATATATTTTCAAATTATAGGTAAACTGAACATTTTTGGAAATATCAGTCAATTCTATTTTTTCTATAGAAATTTCGACTTGATTTTTATATCTTAGGAATAAAAAAAAACAACAACAACTTATATGTAAGGGTGCCTGGGTGGCTCAGTTGGTTAAGCAACTGCCTTCGGCTCAGGTCATGATCCTGGAGTCTCAGGATCGAGTCCCGCATCGGGCTTCTTGCTTGATGGGAAGTCTGCTTCTCCCTCTGACCCGCCCCTCTCTCATGCTCTCTTTCTCTTTCATTCTCTCTCTCTCTCAAATAAATAAATAAAATCTTAAAAAAAAAAAAGTATATATGATCATTAACACAGACAACTCAAACTCAATATGACCATGTTAGAATCATCATCTTTTCAAAAAAATTGAGCTTTGGGCGCCTGGGTGGCTCAATCATTAAGCGTCTGCTTTCAGCTCAGGTCATAATCCCAGGGTCCTGGGATCGAGTCCCACATCGGGCTCCCTGCTCGGCAGGAAGCCTGCTTCTCCCTCTCCCACTCCCCCTGCTTGTGTTCCTTCTCTCGCTCTTTCTGTCAAATAAATAAATAAAATCTTAAAAAAAAAAATAAGTTTTTGGACCTTTTCAGGTCCATAAATATAAATTTGGGCCATGATAATTAAGTTTTATATAATATAATTGAAAATTAATTTTTATTTCCATGATAAGTTTTCTAGTAAACATTAGAAATTGTGTAGAATAATGATAGTTTATTTACCTTAACAAGCTATTGTTCAGATTATAAACTTGTAGACAAGAGTAGCACTTACTTTTAATCTCTTTGGCGTTTAAGTTTAGGATATCTTTGCTGCTAAGCATAAATCTGTAGTAACAAATGAACATTCAATGCAATGGTAAGTGTGTATGGCTCTCCTACTTTGGCAAGTCTTAATGTACAATGACATTAATAATCTCATTTTGTGTAATTTTTATAAGCACAGAAATTTTGTAATTTTTTTCTCAGTGATATTTTTTAAACACATAGAACAGTATCAGGCCTTTATGAGACACTCAATATCTATTAATTTAAATGATTATCAATGATTGTACTTCTGTATTCAGACAAATTTTTCATTTACAGTGATAAATTGCAATTAAAATACTCTTTCAGGGGCACCTGGGTGGCTCAGTCGTTAAGCGTCTGCCTTCGGCTCAGGTCATGATCCCAGAGTCCTGGGATCGAGCCCCACATCGGGCTCCCTGCTCAGCGGGGAGCCTGCTTCTCCCTCTCCCACTCCCCCTGCTTGTGTTCCCTCTCTCGCTGTGTCTCTCTCTCTCAAATAAATAAATAAATAAAATCTTAAAAAAAAAAACACTTTCATAGATTAAAACTTGTATTCAAGAATTTAAAGAATTAAATATTAAAAATATGACATTTGTCATCATATAGTAGTACAGCAATTCATATTTTATCTCTCTCTGTGGGCTAATAGTGATATAACAAAAGTAATTCATTCAAGTGAAGTGCACTCTATGGGAAAATGGCTGTGAAGTAGTTGAAAAGGAGAAATGAGAGAATTGAATCATTATACAACAAACAGTTTGAAAGATGTCCAAACTCAAGAGAATGAAGGACCTGTGGTCACCACCAAAATCACATTCTAGTGGATGTATTACAATATGCTAAGTTTTAAGGTAGTGGTAAAAATGCTCTGAAGTTTTTTGTAAATGTGTATTAAAATGTTTAATACCGTATTTGGAGGTAAATCTTAAAAGTAATTAGACCATACAAATAACTGATTCATTTTTTCAATATGATATAATATTTCACAGTAAGTTAATGTTACATTTAATATTATTAATACTTTTGTTGACATAATTTATGATTTTTAATTTAAAGTTAAGTGTTTTAAATAGAATTTAAACCTGCCTTTATTCTGGTAAATAATGTATGTTGTATTAAAATAAGTATAAATCTTTGGAAGTTCATGAAAACTTTACTTTCCCTTTACAGAGGGTCTGCACATAACTCATATTCAGTGTAGTACAATGCCTATAGTTTTGTCATCAGATAGGTTTAAGTTCTACTACTAAAGAATACTGACTGAAATTTAGGAAGTTGTTTGCTAGGTAATTCTGTTTTTTAGCTACACAATAGGATTACCTAAATCAGGTAATGCCTTTGGAATATAACTGATGTCAGGTATTGTGAGATAATAGAAAATGCATATTGGTCTCTGCCCCAGTTCCTAGCAGAGAGCTCCTAAAACCCTTGTCATTGCCTAGGTGATAAGAGCACTAGGAGGATCATTTGTTCTAAATCTTGGTCTTTCACTGCAGCTCTTGACACTGGGCTCTTGAAACACTTGTAATTTCCTGGGTATCACAGTGTTTTTGGCTCCAATGAGGTGATTTGGGGAAGACCTTTGGATAGAAGCTGATTACTGAAAAGACCAAGCCATGATTAGAAGTTTGGAATTTGGGCCCCTGGGTGGCTCAGTCGGTTAAGCATCTGCCTTCTGCTCAGGTCATGTTCCCAGGGTCCTGGGATCGACTCCCACATCGGGCTCCCTGCTCCATGGGGATCCTGCTTCTCCCTCTGCCTCTGTCTCTCTCTCTCTGTTTCTCATGAATAAATAAAATTTATTTAAAAAAAAAGGAGCTTGGAATTTTCAGCCCCATTCCCATTTTTCAGAGAGGGTAAAGGGATCAGAAATGAGTTAACAATTAATTATGCCTATGTGAGGAAGCCTCCATGAAATCCCAATAGTAGGGGACTTGGGGAGCTTTTGGATTGGTGAACACATCCACATTTTGGGAGGCTGACACATCCCAAATCCACAGGGATGGGTCCCTCCTGGACTTCACCCTTTGTATCTCTTCATCTGGCTGTTCATCTATATCCTTTATCATAGCCTTTACTCACTGATAAACCTAAGTGTTTCCCTGAGTTCTGTGAGCTGCTCTAGCAAATTAATTGAACCTGTAAAGGGGTTCCTGTGGGAATCCGATTTGGCCTGCGGAAATTGTGTGTAAGCAGGGGACCTACTACTTGCAACTGACATCTGAACTAGGGTAGGACCGGTCCTTTGGGACTGAGCCCTTAACCTATGAGATCTGATAGGTGTCTCCAGGTAAATAGTGTTAGAACTGAATCAAATTATAAGACACCCAGTCGGTGTCTCAGAGAATTGCTTGGTGTGGAGAAAATCCTCCAGACATTTGATGATCAGAAGTATCAGAAGTGAAGTGTTCTGTGTGAATAGTAAAGAAGACACACAGGTGGAAAATTTAGTTTTTCTAACTCAGGTATATAAATCACCTAAAGCATATTAGTATTTATCAAATGCTGGTGCTTTTCCAGTCATTCTGGTATGATGAGATTGTCTTCTTTGTGAGTGAGTGATAAACACTGGAAATAAAGAACCCAGATTAAATGAAATCCAGTTAATCTCTGTGTCCCCTTGTTTTGTTATGTTTTATAATCTTTTATAAGGATTAAATCAGCTAATTCATATGATGTGCTAGGAGTATTGTCTGACATAGAGAGAGCATACGATAAAAAGATATGATTTTTTAAATTCTTTTAAAACATGTTGTTCAAGGGCGCCTGGGTGGCTCAGTTGGTTAAGCGACTGCCTTCGGCTCAGGTCATGATCCTGGAGTCCCTGGATCGAGTCCCGCATCGGGCTCCCTGCTCGGCGGGGAGTCTGCTTCTCCCTCTGACCCTCCCCCCTCTCATGTGCTCTCTCTCATTCTCTCTCTCAAATAAATAAATAAAATCTTTAAAAAAAATAAATAAATAAAACATGTTGTTCAATACTCACTTATTTTTAATTCTGTTTTATTTAGTCAATCGGTATTAGTGTTATTGGTTGAATTGTGTCCTAAAAAAAATCATATGTTGAAATTCTAACCCCCAATACCTCAGAATGTGATCTTATTTGGAAATAATGTCATTGTAAATGTAACTATATTAAGATAAGTTCACACTAGAGTAAAGTGGGTCCATAATCCAATATGACTGGTGTTCTAAGAAAAAAAAACACCATATGAGGAGACAGACATATGTGAGAGAGCACTACGTGAAGATTGGAGTTATGTTGCCAGTAGCTGGGAGAAAGTTCTGGAACAGAACTTTCCCTAGTACCTTCAGAGGGAGCATGGTTCTGCTGATACCTTAATTTTGAACTTGTGGCCTCCAGAAATGCAAGACAATAAGTTCCTGCTATTCAAAGTCTATGGTGTTCTGTTATAGCAGCTTTAACCAACTAATACAATTATATTTACTATTTTGTGTCATACTTAGAAGACACAAAGACAAAGAGTTGGATGATCCCAAATTAACCAGTAAACAGCTAACACACTGAGGTTCGATAAGCATCTGCCTTGGCTCAGGCCATGAACTCAGGGTCCTGGGATCGAGCCCCACGTTGGGTCCCCTGCTCAGTGGGGAGCCTGTTTCTCCGTCTCCCTCTGCCTCTTCCCCCCTGCCCATGCTCTCTCTTGCTATATCTCTCAGTCTCTCTCAAGTAAATAAATAAAATCTTAAAAAAAATAAACTTATTTTAAGATATTCAAATATATAGGAAGCTGTTTCTGACAATTCATTTCTGTTACTCTGTCACTCTGGCATTAAAAAAATTTCACAATTTTGGGGCGCCTGGGTAGCTCAGTCAGTTAAGCATCCAACTCTTTGTTTCAGCTCAGGTCATGATCTCAGGGTCGTGAGATCAAGCCCAGCATCAGGCTCCATGGTCAGCACAGAATCTGCTTGAGATTCTCTCCCCTTCCCTTTCTGCTCCTGCCTCTGCTCTCACTCACTGTCTCTTTCTCAAATAAGTAAAATCTTAAAAAAAATACACAATTACATCAAAATATTTAAACGTTAGTTTGAAGACATATTCTAAATGTAATGTTGCTACAATTAATTTATAATACATATTTGTTCACATACATGCATAAAGCATATTATAATCTTAAATTTAAAAGATATATATATAATATACTGAATTGAGAAAAGAACTTCCACTTATATCTTAAAACTGATGTCAATAATATAAAATGTCAATCACCAGAGACAAGAAAATATGATTTAATCCAGATGTCCTTTTTAATTGACTCAAATCACTTATAGGAAAAAATACCAAAAGGAAATATTGGAAACTATAAAACGTAACAGGTACAGATTGAATATAAACCCCAAATATGAAGAATTTATTTATAAAGTGCTTTTTAAAAATCCAATTTTTATTAATGGAACAACTGTTTAACTTTCTGATTACCTAAGAAATGTCCTATAAAATCTTAATAAAGGACAAATATTTAACACAAAAAATCAGTCAATGGGAGAACAATTACACTGTACAAATCGCATCTTAGACATCAATACATCTAGTAAGAAATGAAAAGAATTGCTAGGACAGGTGATAGCAAAAGGTTGAAATTCCTCTTTTTTTTTTTCCCCACACTCTTGGGTTTCTGTACTCCTGAGATGTCTTATCTATATGAGGGAGGCATTAGGGAAGACAACATCTTTGGAAACAAGGAAAATAGAATTATAGAACTGCTAGTCTGAAGACCAAAGCTTATAAAGGAGAATATGTAGAACATAAAGTGTAGTCATTACTTTTAAATGAAGTGCGTTTAATGCTTTCAAGTTGCACTGAAATTACTTGAAGGCTAATGTGAAGAGTCAAAGAGAAAATAATTAAAGAGCTCTAAAAATAAACTGCCTATTTAAATATGTAAAAAAAACCTTTTGTATACTTTTTTTCTACTTTATTATTAAACCTAAGTCACTGAATGTATCTTGTGGCCCAATTGTAACAGTTGCAAATATATCTACAAATATACATATTTGTAAAGCTAAAAATTACTCATGCTATTTTTCTATTCAAAGCTTTTGTCGGGCACCTGGGTGGCTCAGATGGTTAAGCGTCTGCCTTCGGCTCGGGTCATGATCCCGGGGTCCTGGGATCGAGTCCCACATCGGGCTCTCTGCTCCTTGGGAGCCTACTTCTCCCTCTGCCTCTCTCTCTCTCTGTCTCTCATGAATAAATAAATAAAAATCTTTAAAAAATAATAAAAAAAAAGCTTTTGTCACACATCAAATATTAGCTGACAAGTTGTATAGAAGCTATGTGTTAATTAATTATTTCTAGCTGAGTGACTTGTCTTTTACAATAGTGTCTGAGGCCAGATACTAGATAATTCCACTGCAGTGGTGGGAGTAATTTGTTTGGTATTGACATCACATTTTTCAGTCCAGTTTGTGAGTTATTTCAAGAGAATAAAAGAATTTTGGGGCGCCTGGGTGGCTCAGTTGGTTAAGCGACTGCCTTCGGCTCAGGTCATGATCCTGGAGTCCCGGGATCGAGTCCCGCATCGGGCTCCCTGCCTGACGGGGAGTCTGCTTCTCCCTCTGACCCTCCTCCCTCTCATGCTCTCTGTCTCTCATTCTCTCTCTCTCAAATAAATAAATAAAATCTTTAAAAAAAAAAAAGAGAATAAAAGAATTTAGATCACAAACACAACAGCAGGAATGCCAGTAGATATGGTATAAAATTACAAATATATATTGAATTGTCTATTTCTTAGACCTAAGAAATAAATGAAAAATAAAAATCTAAAATGTGCTGCCTAAATATCTAAGGAAATTTATTCTTCTCTCATTGCATGGGTTTTCTATATGTTTAATTGGGATAAATAAAAAATAAAATAATGAGACTGAAATAATGAGACATGATTCTTCTGTGTGCATGTGGATTTTTTAAAGTTATTATTGAAGTATAGTTGACATACAATGTTATATTAATTTCAGGTGTACAATATAGTGATTTGACAATTCTATATAGTACTCAGTGCTCACTACAACAAATGTTACTACATTTGTAGTAGTGATCTGTCACCATACAACATTATTAGAATATTATTGACTATTCCCTATGCTGCACTTTCATCTCTGTGACTTATTTATTTTATAAATGGAAGTCTGTACCTCAATCCATTTCATCTATTTTGCCTATCCCCACCATCCATCTCCCCTCTGGCAGCCACCAGTTTGTCCTCTGTATTTAGTCCATTTGCTTTGTTTTTCATATATACATACATATATATATGTATGTATATATATATATATTTTTTTAAGTAGTCTCCATGCCCAGCATGGAGCCCAACACAAAGCTCAAATTCACCAACCTGAGATCAAGACCTTAGCTGATATCGAGAGTTGGACTCAACTGACTGAGTCACCCAGGTGCCTGTTTGGTTTTTTAGACTCCACATATAAGTGAACCATATGGTATTTGTCTTTCTTCATCTGACTTATTTCACTTAGCATAAGACACACAGTGTCAATCCATATTGTTGCAAATGGCAAGATTTCACCTAAATTCATAAAGCAAATATTAGAAGACATAAAGAGAGAAACTGATGGTAACACAGTAAAGTAGGAAACTTCAACACTCCATTTCCATCAATGGATAGATCATCCAGACAGAAATCAATAAGGAAACAATGTCATTGAATGACATATTGGATGAGATGGACATAACAGATATATACGGAATATTCCATCCCCAAACCACAGAATACACACTCTTTTCAAGTGCACATGGAACATTCTCTAGAATAGGTCATATATTAGGACACAAAATAAGCCTCCATAAATTTAGGAAGTTTGAAATCATAGTCTGCATCTTTTTCCAATCACAACAGTGTAAAACTAGAAATAAATTACAAGAAAAAAATGAAAAAACACAAACACATGGAAACTGAACAACATAATACTAAACAACAATGAAGCACTCAAAAATATAAAAAATACATGAAGACAAATGAAAATGAAATATATATAAATATATATGTATATACATATGTGTGTATACACACACAAACACACACGCATCACATCTTCTTTACCCATTCATCTATTGATGAACACCTGGGTTGCTTCCATATCTTAGCTATTGTAAATAATGTTACAATAAACATAGGGGTCATATATCCTTTTGAATTAGTGTTTTCACTTTCTTTGGGTAAATACCTAGTAGTGGAATTACTGGATCATATGGTATTTCTATTTTTAAATTTTGAGGGACATCATACTGTTTTCCAGAGTGTCTGCACCAATTATATTCCATCGTACAGGGCATAAAGGTTCCCTTTTCTCCATATACTCATCAATACTTGTTATTTCTTGTCTTTTTGGTAATAGCCATTCTAACAGGTATAAGGTGATATTTCTTTGTGGTTTTGATTTGCATTTACCTGATGATTAGTGATGTTGAGCATCTTTTCAAATGTCTATTGTTCACCTGTATGTCTTCTTTGAAAAAATAACTACTTAGGTCCTCTGCCCATGTTAATCAGATTGTTTTTTTTTTTTTTGGTATTGACTTGTGTAAGTTCTTAATATACTTTGGATATTAGCCACTACCATTTACCATTTCCCCATTGTATATTCTTGCCCCCTTTGTCATAGATGAATTGACCATTGACCCCAGGGCTCTCTATTGTGTTCCATTGATCCATGTGATGAAACATATGGTTTGTAGGCCCCAGAAATGTAACCCTAAATTACAGAGTTAATTTGGAATCAAACTTTTTATCCATCATTCATTTAATTATGAATATTTTTCCAAAAATATTTATCAGGCAACTACTTCATTCTGGGAATTTTGCTAGGCCATTAGGGATACAATGTTCAAAAGGTATATTCTTACTCCCAAAAAGAGGGGGGAAGGATGTAATGGTTGCAGGTAAATGCCATACAAATTATGTGTTGTGATGAGCCTATGCACAGAACATCTGGGAGCACAGTAGGAAAGCCATTTAGCCAGTCTTCTTGCTACCTACATAGAAGTTCCATGAGAAGTGATTGCTAAGTAAAATTGAGCAAGACCTAAGTAGAAAAGCATGCAGTTGTGTTTCAGAAGGAGGAAAACGATGAAGGAAATCCCAGACAGAGAAAGGACCCACATACCAAAAGGTGAAAGAGGACACAGCTTGTTATGGAAAAAAAAAAAAAAATTATCTGGTATGTAGATACCTCAAGAAAAAGTATGATTTATCAATTAAGGTAATCAAGTAGTGAAGGGTGGTCTTTTTTGGCCAAGGGATTTGGATATTATTTAAGGCTTTAGTGTTTGTGCTTTGGAAGTAGTTGTTGATGATAATTAAACTCTTAACAATGTTAAAAGGGAGAAATGTTAAGTTGACTTTTCAATGGGAGAAGAAACAAGAAAAAAATTCCTATTTGTTGTCAAGTATATATATAATTATTTTCTTTTTAAATAATTGTTTATATTTGGCCAAATAGTCACATAATGATGTTTTTCCCTTCCTTCCTTCCTCTCTCTTTCTTTCTTTCTCTTTCTTTCTTTCTTTCTTTCTTTTCTTTCTTTCTTTCTTTCTTTCTTTCTTTCTTTCTTTCTTTCTTTCTTTCTTTCCTTTTCTTTCTTCCTTCCTTCCTTCCTTTTTCTTTTTCTTTCTTTCTTTCTTTCTTTCTTTCTTTCTTTCTTTCTTTCATTATACAGTAAGCTTTAGAGAACTTATTAGGGTTTTTACTAGATTTTTAGTATCTTACCCAGCTCTGCACGCATATATACGTATATCATTATTTCAATTTAAAAAAATTTAATCATGAGGTCACTGACTTAGGGTAGTTTACTCAATTCAGTGTTATGTCATCGTAGTGAATCTTAGTCATTCCTTTTATAAATTCATGATACTCATCCTAAATCCCTACAAATAAAAATACACATGATTAACAGAAAGACCTTCAAGTCATGTACTTCTGACTAAATATAACTTCATATTTCTTAATGAAAATCAGCACATTGGCCAACTGCTACGTGAGTCCTAAGAATAATAGAAATATTTTAATCCAATAGGCAGAGATAAGCAGAATTAAATGCCTGAACTATTAACAAATAATAAGCTGAGTACTATTAAACAGACTAAATTTCCTCCCAATTCCAAACTGAAAATCATATGGAATCATTTTATATAATACATATTCATATTTTTAAAATGCTACAATAAAATTTTAACATAAAATGCAAATAAAATGCTCTCTCATGTTGAAGAGTTATATTTCAGTTTTTTTATATTTTATATTTCAGTTACATTTTATATCTGTTACATATACCTAATTTTATATTTTATATTAATTTTATATTTTATTTTTATATTTCAGTTATATATACCTAAAATAAAGTTTTAAAGAGTGCCTTGTGTAAGTGGTAGCCTCCCTTAAGAGTTTTATCAAATAAGCTATGTATAGTAACGAAGCAGCTTTGTGATTCCAAAGTACTTTATTCTGAGCATAGAGTTTCATTTTGTCTTTTGTAAATTAATGAACAGCTCTGACTTCCTACTGAGCCCTAAGAAATCTCTTGCTTCCTCTGCAAATTGTATTTGCCACTAGATGACTTATTTTAAGTTTTGTTTTGGTAATCATTTTTTACTCTGTATGGAAAGAATGATGATTTCATAATCTATAAATTTTAAATGAATATTTTAACAAAGAACATAGATCATTTTTCCTTTGATTACCAGAAGCTTTGCATCCAAACTTGTTTGTGCAATCTACCTCAAATATGTGAAAGAAATCATCTGTCATTTTCTAGCTTAAGTATATGGCTATACGTCTCAATATAAAATAACAAAATCACTATGTACAAGGTAAAGGTTTTTTTTTTTTTTTTGCCCTTAAGGAATAATAATGTAAATAAATTAAGTTTTATTATAGATATTTGTAATATTGACACAGGGACCATGGGAACAAGCCCCAAGTGAAAAACCTTATGCACTTGGGTTACTTCCTGTTGGCTATTATTGCTAAGCCACATTCTTCCCAAGCAGAACCAAGATGTGGCTCAACATACAAGCCGGACTTAAAACAACGGCAGCAACCATACCCTGTTGATGCAGTAGTGAACAGAGGCTCCACAAACATGAAAGATGTCAGCTCCCAAAGCACCAATGAGCTGCCGGAGTTGCCGTTAATATCGACCAATCAAGATGAGGCACTTTTCTATTTCTTATTAGCATAAACGACCTAAGTGAGGACGTCCCACATGAACTTTCTTTGTATAAGTAGGGCCTCCTTCCCCTTTGCTGGGGAAGCCAGGTTAACTGCTCTCTATTGGTGCTGTGTCTCCCTTCAGATGGAGATGTAGCCCCAATAAAGCCTTGCCTGTGCCTTTCACTTTTGGGTCCAGCCTCATTTCTATCCTTGGGCAAAAATGTGACTCCAGTAACAATATGGTTAGTTCTATATTAGTTACAAAAAAATAAAATAAATTTTTATACCTCTGGTAATACTGTAATTTGTCAATACTGAAATTTCTAAAATATTAAAATTGAATTAGCAGTATAAAATATACAAAAATGAAATTTCTGTGAAAAACCATAGTTATAAATAGGAAAAACATTTGCTTTCTCTTTATTTTGTGTGACTTTTTTTCAAGATTTTTTTTTTTTTTGATTTGAGAGAGGGAGAGAGAGAAAGCACAAGCTGGGGGGAGGGACAGAGGGGGAGGGACAAGCAGACTCTCTGCTGAGTGGGGAGCCTAGGGGGCTCCATCCCAGGACCCTGAGATCATGATTTGAGCTGAAGTCAGACACTTAACTGAGCCACCCAGGCGCCCCTGTGCAATTTCTTAGATTCATTCCTGTAGCCCAAATTTTGGATTCAGATCATATAGTGATATATTAGATATTATGACAAGTTGCATTATGAAAAATAATCTGAGAACCTTACATGTCATTTATGTATCAAAGAGATCAACAAAAATAAATAATTATCTTTGTTTATAATATATATGCAGCCCAGTAATGGTTATACTTTCAAGTATACAAACATTATCAACTACATGTTGGCCCTATTTGGATTATTACTATTTAAATGTATTAAATTTAAAGATATTTAATTATTCCTTCTTTATATTTATTTTATTTTATATTTATTATATTCCTTTTTTATATTAACTGTCAGCCTCTAACAGTATACTGCCCAAGATTCAGCTCAAATCTTTCTTTGTAAAAAGTCAAGGCAGAACCTAGCAGCAGGGTTTTTATGTCTTTCTGGTTTTTGTAGTCAAGCCATCTTAACTGGTTATGCAATTGAAAACCATCAGTAAATGTACCTATCCTGGGGTTTCTCAGGGGAATTTCAAATTTTATACATAACTTAGTGAATCTGAATGTCTGAATTTTAGGTAAGAGTCAAAGTCATATATCAAAACATTCCCAGAATTAAGATTAGAGCATTTTCAGTCTAAGCATAAATTATACTACATGGTGTTCTCTTATTGTCCAAGGAAGTGTCTTCAAATCAATTAATTCTTGTTGCTTATCCAGTCTTAAATTCTAGTCTCCTTGGTTAAATACTGGATCAGAACTAAAGTGAGGTTAGTGAGATGCCTAAGGTGCAAAATGTAAGGAAGTACTTATTCTAAGCATCTTTCAATATTAACCAGTTCTTTGCGTATGCCAAGTTTTTTTGTATACACACACACACACACACATATTTTATATTTATTTATTATTACATATTTATTCATAATAATTCTGATACATAAGTATATTATCACCTACACTTTCCTGTTGTCCCCATGGCTAAGGCCCCATGGCTAATATGTTACACAGCTGAGAACTGTTAAACAAACAAAAAAAAATATGACACCTGTTAAAGATGAAAAGGAGGTTTTTATTTAAAGGTAACTATTACACTGAAGATTAAAGTAGAGGAGAGAAATCAAACTCTAAATATAACAGGGACAAATAAGATTTTTTTAAAGATTTTATTTATTTATTTGAGACAGAGAGAAAATAAGAGAGAGAGCACAAGAGAAGGGAGGGACCAGGAGAGAAGGAGGTTTCCCATTGAGTGGGGAGCCTGACATAGGGCTTAATTTGAGGACCGTGAGATCATGGCCTGACCCAAAGTCAGATGCTCAACCGAATGAGACACCCATGTGCCCTGGAAAGGTAAGAATGTATAGCAAAGCAACAGGGTGGAGATCAGTGGATGGAAAATTGCTAAGAGGAAAGAAACATTAAGGGTAAAAAGGATTCTAGCTAAACTTAGTTGACAGAATTTTTGCTGAAGGCAGACCAGGATGATATGATATTGAGAATAAGGGACAAGGAATTTGTTTGGGTATTAATGGTAGAGGTATTTCCCTAAACTGATTTAGTAGAATTTTTGCTAAAATTGGGTTCTTTAGGACAAAGCAGAAAGATCAGGCATAATGGGAAAGTACTCAGAGGAGTCTGACTAGAGTTTGGTCTAGGATTGACTGTCTCCAACAAAACTGGTGAAAATTATTAAAAAAACAAAAACAGAAAAAAAACCAACCAACCAACCAAACAACAACACTCAAATCCTCTGGAAATAGTCCTAAAAGTGAACAGCAAATGAAGAAACATGTATCAAAAAACGCTAAGAAAACAGTAAAAAAGATGAGAGTCAGTGAAATTTGAGCCAAGACTGCACCCTCCACTCCCTTTATGCCTCAGTAATGTGCAGATCTTACTCCAGACTGCTATATCCAAGAACACCAGATTCCCTCTTTCCCTAGTTCCCAGTCAGAGTGCTTTCTGCCTGTGAGGAGCAGATCTTCAGCATTTGTCATCCTATTCCCTGCCACCTGTTGCTGAGGTGAAGTCCCAGGCAAGTCAGGTGAACAGGCAGGAGCTCATTTCTTTGCCCAACACCCACTCCTGTAGTGAAAGCTCTACCTTGGGTGTGGCATGGTGAGAATACTGTGGTTCCAGTAGCCTTCCTCCAGCTCATGAGATGGTGATTCCATGCCAGGAGAGGCTAGCCTAGAGTACCCCACACCCGTGCCTCCACTGAATGAAAGGATTGAAATCATACAGAATGTTCTCCAAATATAATGGAATGAAATTAGAAATCAATAGCAGGAAAATATTTGAGTTACTCACAAATATTTGGAAATTTACAATATAAATAAGTGATTATTCAGAGACATACAAAAGAGAAATCAAGATACTTTGAGATGAATGAAATGAAGATGTGACATAAAAAAGTTATGGGACGAAACTAAAACAATGCTTGAAGGCAAATTTATGACTGTAATTGCCACTATTAAGAAAAAAGAATGGGAGTGCCTGGGTGGCTCAGTTAGTTAACCACACGACTCTGTGTTTTGGCTCAGGTCATGATCTCAGGGTCCTGGGATCAGGCCTGCATCAGGCTCTGTGCTCTGCAGGGAGTCTGCTTGGGATTCTCTTCCTCTCCCTCCGCCCCACCCCCTGCACTCTCTCTCTCTCTAAAATAAATAAATCTTTAAAAAAAGAATGAAAATAACCTATCTTCCTCCATAAGATATCAGGAAAAGAAGAGAAAACTAAACCAAAATTAAGTAAAAGGAAGTTAAATAATAAAATTAGAGCAGAAATTAATGAAATACAGAATTTTTTTTTAAATAGAGAAAAATAAAGAATACCAAAAACTAGTTCTTTGCAAAAATCAAACAAAATTGACAAACCTTTAGCTAGATTGACCATGAAAAAAGAAACTCAAATTAATTGTATCAGAAATATATCAATAGATAAAAAAAGTGACAAAATCCAACATCCTTTTATGATAAAACCATCAACAAACTAGGGCATAGAGGAGAACTTCTTCAACCAGATCACAACCAGAAAAAAAACCACAGGTAACATCATAATTAATAGTGAAAGCCTTGATACTTTTTCTCTAAGATCAAGAACGAGACAACAATATCCACTCTCACTACTTCTATATTAACATTGCATTGACGATTCTATCCAGGGAAATTACACAATAAAGAGAAATAAATGCAAGCCAGATTGGAAAGGAAAAAATATAAAAAGACTTCTATTCATAGATGACATTATCTTACATATAGATAAACCTAAGAAATTCACTAAAACCTATTAAATTAATAAATGCATTAAGTAAGATTGCAGAATGCAAGATGAATACACAAAAATCAATTGTATTTCTACATACTTGTAATAAATCCAAAAATAAAGCCAACAATTCCTTTCCCAATATCATAAAATTCGAACATGTTAAAATAAATTTAAAAGGGGCACCTGGGTGGCTCGGTCAGTCAAGCATCTTCCTTCAGCTCAGATCATGAGCTCAGGTCCTGGGAATCCCACGCTGAGCTTTCTACTCAGCAGGAAGTCTGCTTCTCCCTGTTCCTCTGTGATCTCTCTGGCTAACTCTCAAATAAATAAAATCTTTAAAAATAAATAAAATAAAATAAATTTAACAAAAAAATGAAAAACATATCCTGAAAAGTATAAAACATTGTTGAAAGGAATTAGATATAAATAAATGAAAACTATCCAATGTTTATGGATCAAAAGACAACATTTTTAAGATGGAAATATTCCCAAGGTTATATACAGATTCAGTATAATTCCTGTGAAAATTCTAGCCGACTTCTTTGTAGAAATTGAAGATCTGATTTAAAATTCATATGGAACTTCAAAGGACCCAGGAAACTGAAAAGTTTCTGAAAAGAACAAAGTAGGACTTGCACTTTCCAATTTCAAAACTTATTAAAGCAACAGTAATCAAGAACATGTGCTACTGGCACAAAGATAGACACATATACCAAAAAGAATCCATAAATAGACCAATACATCTATTGTCAACTGATTTTTGACAAGAGTGCCAAGACCATTCACTGGGAAAAAATAGTGCTTCACTACGTGGTGCTTGGACAATTGGATATCCAAATACAGAAGAAAAACACTGGGCCCTTACTTTACACCATGTACAAAAAATAACTAAAAATGGATCAAAGATTTTAAGAACTAAAACTATAAACTTCTTAGAAGAAAATATAAAGGTAATTAAATCTTTATGAACTTGAAGTTAGCAAAGGATTCTTAGATATGACATTAAAAGCACAAACAATAGAAGTTAGATAAACTAGATTACATCAAAATTAGAAAATTTGTGCTGCAAAGGGCACCTAAAGAAAGTCCACAAATTAGGAGAAAATATTTGAAAATCATTTATTTGATAAGGGACTTATATCTAGAACATATATAACAACTCTTACAATTCAATAACAATTTTTTTTAAAAATGGGCAAGGAGTATGAATAGACGTTTCTCCAAGAAAAATTGTATATAAAAGGCCATAAGCAACTTAAAAAATCTTTGACATCATTGGTCATCAGGAAAATGCAAAACAAAACCTCAGTGACATACCACTTCATACACAGTAGGATAACTGCAATAAAAAATGTCAGATATCAAGTGTTGACAAGGAGGTGGAGAAATCAGAACACATACACTGTTAGAAGTGTAACATGGTACTGCTGCTTTGGAAAACAGTCTGGCATTTCCTCAAATGATGAAATGTAGAGTTACCATATGACCCAGTATTCTACCCCTAATATATACCTTAATATATACCAAAGAGAAATAAAAGCATCCAATCACACAAGATAGCATCCTTGTGTTTATAGCCTCCTTATTTTTATAGCCTCCTTATTGATAATAGCCAAAGGATGAAAAATCCCAAATGTCCATCAAGACACAAATGAATTAAAAAAAAAAAAAAGTGGTATATCCATATAATGGATTATTATTCAGAAAATAGATTAATGATTGCTTAAGGCTGGGGAGTTAGAAGTGGGGGTGGGAGGAGAGGACAAAGGATAGGATAGCTAAACAATATACAATTTTGTTTTGGGTTGATGAAAATGTTCTAAAATTGACTGTGGTGATGGTGCAGATATCTGCATATTCTAAAAAGCACTGAATTGCATGATTTAAATAGATAAATTATATGATATGTCAATCGTATCTCAATAAAGCAGTTAAAAAAAAAAAAATAACCCGACCTATCCTTGGTGGCTTTGAAGACACAGAAAGAAGTGATGAGCCAAGGGCTGTGAGTGGCCTTCAACAGGTGGGAAAGGCAAAGAAACAGCTTCTTCATTAGGGCCACCAGAGACTTAAACCAACTCTGCCTACAATTTGATTTCAGGCAAGTGAGACCCATTTTGGACTTCTGACCTACAGAACTGTAAGATAGCAAATTTATGTTATTTCAAGCCAGTAAATTTGTGGCCTGAACAATCAATAAGAAACTAATACCATGAGAGACTATGGACTCTGAGAAACAAACTGAGGGTTCTGGAGGGGAGGGGGTGGAGTGATGGGTTAGCCTGGTGATGGGTATTAAAGAGGGCACATACTGAATGGAGCACTGGGTGTTATACGCAAACAATGAATCATGGAACACTTCATCTAAAACTAATGATGTAATGTATGGGGATTAACATAAGAATAAAAAAAAAGTAAAAAAAAAAACTAATGATGTAATGTATGGTGATTAACATAAGAATAAATTTTTTTTAAAAAGAAACGAATACACTGTATCTAGGCTAATATGACACAATTGTAGTCATTTAGTTAACAAAGTTTCCCATAGATTCACACACAATGGATTCCTCCAATACAGAGGGTATTTTTTACTGAAATAAAAGGGGGAAATGGTGGTCAGGCAAAAGTTTTATAAGAGTCATCATTTTAAAATAATATAAAATTATTTAAAATAATATAAGTAATGGTGAAAAGAGTATTTGCATCACATGAAGCATCAAACCCCAAATCATTTAATTGATACCACTGATTTCTGTAGCATGAATAAAATCAATAAGCAATGCATTTAATGCATTCTTTTTACCTCTTACTTATTGATTTTACCAAAGCAAAAAATTTTACTTCATTCTCTTTAAAACTTCATTAAAAAAAAATATTTTGGGTAGCTATTATGTTTATCTAAGTTATAAAATTTAAGGGTCATTTTCTTTTCTGTTACCAATTAATGAAAAATTAAAAGGCAAAAACTCTATTAAGAACATTCTCTTTCCTGGAGGGGGGAAAGATGGCAGAGGAGTAGGGGGCCCTATTTCAACTGGTCCCCAGAATTGAGCTGGATATCTACCAGACCACTCTGAGCACCCACGAAACCAGCCTGAGATGTAAGAAGATCTGGATCTCTACAAGCAGAATATCACAGGTGGCTGGTTTTGAGATACGAAGCGGGGAGCCGTGATTCTGCGGGCAGATTTCGGAGGATAAACGGCAGCGGGAGGATGCCTGGACATGAGGATCCTACACCGCCGGTGAGTGACAGCCTCACGCGCTGCGGACAGGGCACAGACTCGCAGACCAGTAGGGTCAGGAAAGGACTTTAGGGCAGCCCCGGGGGTGGAAAACCAGACCCCCGGACAGAAATCGGAGCAACGGTCGTGTGCACGCGAACTGCAGGCTCCGAGATGGAAACCTGGTGCGCCGGGGTCGCGCCGGTGAACTGCAACCCCCGGGGGTGGAAACCCCAAGCGGCGGAGTCGCGCACGTGCAAATTGGGAGTGGCTGGCGGCTTTAGAAGCACAAAGGGCAGAGACGTGCCCCGACCTGGAGGCAGGACTGGGAGCGTTGCAGAGGGGCGCACAACCCAGGACGCTGCAGTTTATAGCAGCACGGACAGAAACGGAGATGGTGTGGCCTGGAGAGCTCACTGAAGAACAGACTGAGGTCTCTGCTCTGAGGCAGAGGGTTGGAAACGGTCTCTTCTGCTCTGAC
>NC_138370.1:132424181-132465950 GCF_054177405.1 Leptonychotes weddellii
CTACCCTATGACCCAGCAATTGCACTACTGGGTATTTACCCCAAAGACACAGATGTAGTGAAAAGAAGGGCCATATGCACCGCAATGTTCATAGCAGCAATGTCCACAATAGCCAAACTGTGGAAAGAGCCGAGATGCCCTTCAACAGATGAATGGATAAAGAAGATGTGGTCCATATATACAATGGAATATTACTCAGCCATCAGAAAAGATGAATACCCAACTTTTACATCAACCTGGATGGGACTGGAGGAGATTATGCTAAGTGAATTAAGTCAAGCAGAGAAAGTCAATTATCATATGGTTTCACTTATTTGTGGAACATAAGGAATAACATGGAGGACATTAAGAGAAGGAAGGGAAAAATGGGTGGGGGAAATTGGAGGGAGAGATGAACCATGAGAGACTATGGACCTGAGAAACAAACAGGGTTTTAGAGGGGAGGGGGGAGGGGGGATTGGTTAGCCCGGTGATGGGTATTAAGGAGGGCACGCACTGCATGGAGCACTGGGTGTTATACAAAAACAATGGATCGTGGATCACCACATCAAAAACTAATGATGTATTGTATGGTGACTAACATAACATAATAAAATTAAAAAAAAAAAAAAGAACATTCTCTTTCCTTTTTACATGAAACTTTCTTAAAATACTACCATATCATACACTAGTAATAAAGTTAGAAGCACTTAGCTAATCTTGCTTTCACCAAATGAAGATAAATATTAAAAAATTAAATACAAAATTAAAATTTAAGTATGTTTCTTCATAATGTTTATTATAATTATTTTGTGCATCATAAAAAATAACAATATAATGGTTCTAATTAAATGTGATCTATCCTATTCAATTTTTTTATGTATTCTGTAACCTTTTACATGACAATAGAAAGAAAAAGCTTATTTCTTCTCAATTCTTGTTTATGTGAAAACTTTGATACTTTACATTTTTTCTGTGGAGAGGTTAGGTGGGTCAACTTAGAAACTGCTGTCTAAAAGTTGATCCTGACAGGGCGCCTGGGTGGCTCAGTTGGTTAAGCGACTGCCTGCGGCTCAGGTCATGATCCTGGAGTCCCTGGATCGAGTCCCGCATCGGGCTCCCTGCTCGGCAGGGAGTCTGCTTCTCCCTCTGACCCTCCTCCCTCTCATGCTCTCTGTCTCTCATTCTCTCTCTCTCAAATAAATAAATAAAATCTTTAAAAAAAAAAAAAAGTTGATCCTGACAATATAGTAGAGGGCATGGAATATTAATTTATTTGCATGAGATTTTAATGTTTCCCTGAAAAGAAGGTACTGGCAATTATTTATTAGTGAATAGTATTAACAAACAAAACAAAACAAAAAAAAACAAAAAACCCAAAAACTAAAACAAAAAAAACCTCTTGAAACTATATTTCAATATAAAAAAAAAACTATTATTTATTCTGAAGGGTTTCTAAATTACATTTTAGCTTTTGATATGCTATGTGCAAGTTAATTCCCAGATAATGACTCTGAAAATTCTCCAAATGCATTTTTGAAACAAAGTAATAAAGAACATCTGAGGAAGATTTATGATCTTTTAAAAATGTTGATTTCTATATACAGAGACTAAAAGAATATTGAATATAGTGAATTTTCTTTGGTTTCTAATTAATGTTAATAAAAAAATGACATCTCTGAGTAAGATACTACACCTATTACCTCCCTCATTGTTCATTTGGTGGAATAGCTTGAGTGTGCAATTATTTTTATCCCTCTCAGTGGTGATTAAAGCCCATTCTAACCTAATCTTTGTCACTCCACACTTCTTTCAGTCTTAGTTTTCTCTTAGCTCGAGTTAGCCCTGTACATGACAAGCTATATTAAGAGCTATTAAGTGTCCATAGAGGCTATCTACTATGAGCCCTGAGATTCCCTGCAAGTTCTTGCTGACTACACTAAGAATGCAAGGCCCTTACTGCTCATTTACTGGGCCATTTTTCAGTGTTAGGTTTGCAACAAACAGCCTTGAGGGATGAGGCTGTGTCCCTCCGGATAGAGAAAAGGCATGTTTCTACTCACTGTAAAATCAGAGAATGCCCCAGTGCAGTCAGTGTTCCTTTCCTGTAGAGGCATCCTTCATAGGCCACTTTAATTCCTATGGAGCTTGGGGCAAAGGGGAATTGACACAAACTAAAGGAAGCTTTTACCATGAATAATAAAGTCCTTTGTCCCTGGATTTAGGAGTCTCGTGTCTTCTGCTAGCACCCATGAAGCAGTCAGAGGCTGGCTTAAAAACTGGTGAGTAGAGTGAAATTGTAGACTATTCCCCATAAGTCTTAATATTAAGAAGGAGTTTCAAATAGTCTTACACTACTACAACTGGGGACCAAAGCAAAGAATTGCAAGTGTTTGGAATTTAAGTTTCTAAAGGTAGATTTTCCAGGAATTTACCTTTGTTACCCTGATAATGTCTACTGTCTGATATTTGTCATTTCTCCCCAGTTCTGTTAACACTTTGAGATTTAGACACTGGAAACTTGTGTAAAGCAGAGACTTAACTAAATTCCACTTTCTTGATGCATGACTGTGATCCTTGTTTCTCAAGATTCATTATACCAATTCCCTTTACCTAACATAGAATTGACATGCACAAATTAAAAAAGAAAATAAAAACTTTATTAGATCTAATAATTGTTATCCTCCCATAGATTGCAGATCAGTCTCACACTCTTGAATTAGAAAGCCTAGAATTTTGGAGAATGCTGCTATTCCTTTTTTTAATCAAAATGTTATGGGATCACTATATCTCTACAGTTTGTCATATTTTACATTTTTTCATTCCTCTCTAGCTGTGCATCTCTACACTTCTATTCCAACTATGGTACATTATAAATACCATTAACTATCCTTACACCATCAAGAAATGATTCTCAAACAGTTTCTTGTCTCCTCCTCAGCTCATTTGCATGAAATTTACATAATATGCCCTTAAAATATGGAGCTAAATTCAGTCATTAAAGACATATTTTCTGAGCCCTTAAATACTTATTAGAAAATTAAAATTGTATTTTATTCTTGAGAAGCTTCTAGTCAGTCCTTTGATAAAATCCAGACTGTCTTTTGAGAAGAAGTGACAGGTAAGAAGGAAAAAGCTAAATAAGGGGGGGGTACCTGAGTGGCTCAATCGGTTTGGCATCTGTCTTCAGCTTGGGTGATGATCCCAGGTCCTGGGATCGAGCCCTGCTCCTGGCTCACTGCTCAGCAGAGAGCCTGGTTCTCCCTCTCCGCTTTGCTTGTGCACTCTCTCTCTCTCAAATAAATAAATAAAATCTTAACAACAACAACAAAAAAAGCTACATAATGGATAGGTGAAGGAAAGGTAGCAGATGATTCTGGGGAAAAGCAAAAGTGTAGGAAGTTCAGGAACAATAATATAATATGTTGTCCTCTAAGTTATATAGGTTGGTAAAAATACATTTTTGGTTTCAATGATAAATATATATACAATATATAAGTATGTATTTATTTTAATAATTACTAGTCCTTCACAGACACAATTAAATAACTACCTACCCACCCACAACCTCTTGGTTTAAGTCAGAACTAGAGCTATCATAAAAAATAGTAGTAGGAGTTAACACTTACTGAGATCTCATTAAGTGATTATATAACATATTGTATGTATTATATATATGTATGTATTATATATGTGTATATATATATATGTATATATATATATATATATATTCTTTCCTGCTTTCTTGAGGATTAGTTGATCATAAAGTTGAGGGTCCATTTCTGGGCTCTCTATTCTGTTCCACTGATCTACGTGTCTGCTTCTGTGCCAGTACCATACTGTCTTGGTGATCACAATTTTGTAATAGAGCTTAAGTCTGGTATTGTGATGCCACCAGCTTTGGTTTTCTTTTTCAACATTCCTCTGGGTATTCGGGGTCTTTTCTGGTTCCATACAAATTTTAGGATTATTTGTTTCAGTTCTGTGAAAAAAGTTGATGGTATTTTGATAGAGATTGCATTGAATATATAGATTGTTCTGCATAGCACAGACATTTTAACAATATTTATTCTTCCAATCCATGAGCATGGAATGTTTTTCCATTTCTTTGTGTCTTCCTCAATTTCTTTCACAAGTGTTCTGCAGTTTTTAGAGTACAGATCCTTTACCTCTTTGGTTAGGTTTATTCCTAGGTATCTTATGTTTTTTGTTGCAATTGTAAATGGGATCAATTCCTTAATTTATCTTTCTTCTAATTGTTAGTATATAGAAATACAACTGATTTCTGTGCATTGATTTTGTATCCTGTCACTTTGCTCATATTCCTGTATGAGATCTAGGAATTTTGGGGTGGAGTCCTTTGGGTTTTCCACATAGAGTATCATTTCATCTGTGAAGAGTGAGAGTTTGACTTCTTCTTTGCCAATTTGAATGCCTTTTTGTTGTCTGATTACTGAGGCTAGGACTTCTAGTACTATGTTGAACAACAGTGGTGAGAGTGGGCATCCCTATCATATTCCTGATCATAGTGGAAAAGCTCTCAGTTTTTCCCCATTGAGAATGATATCCTCTGTGGGCTTTCTGTATATTATTTTTATGGTATTGAGGTATGTTCCCTCTATCCGTGTACTGTGGACAGTCTTAATCAAGAAAGGATGTTATATTTTGTCAAATGCTTTTTCTGCATCAATTGAGAGGATCATATGGTTCTTGTCCTTTCTTTTATTATTGTGATGTATCATGTTGATATATTTGTGAATGTTGAACCAACCTCACAGCCCAGGAATAAATCCCAATTAGTCGTGGTGAATAATCCTTTTAATGTACTGTTGGATCCTATTGGCTAGTATTTTGGTGAGAATTTTGACATCCATGCTCATAGGGATATTGGTCTGTAATTCTCCTTTTCAGTGGGGTCTTTGTCTGGTTTGAGGATCAAGGTAATGCTGGCCTCATAAAAAGAGTTTGGAAATTTTCCTTCCATTTCTATCTCTTGAAACAGCTTCAGAAGAATAGGTATTAGTTCTCTAAATCTTTGGTAGAATTCCCTCTGGGAAGCCATCTGGCCTGGGCTCTTGTTTGTTGGGAGATTTTTGATTACTGCTTCAATTTCCTTGCTGGTTATGGGGTCTGTTCAGCTTTTCTATTTCTTCCTGTTTCAGTTTTGGTACTTTATAAATTTCCAGGAATGCATCCAATTCTCCCAGATTGCCAAATTTGTTGGCATATAGTTGCTCATAATATGTTCTTAAAATTGTATTTCCTTGGTGTTGGTCATGATTTCTCCTCTTTAATTCAGTATTTTATTAACTTGGGTCCTTTTTCTTTGCTTTTTGAAAAGTCTGGCTAGTGGTTTATAGATCTTATTAATTCTTGCAAAGAACCAGCTTCTAGTTTCATAGATCTGTTCTACTGTTGTTTTGGTTTCTATTTCATTGATTTCTTCTTTGATCTTTATTATTTCTCTTCTCCTGTTTGGTTTAGGCTTTATTTGCTGTTTTTTCTCCAGATCCTTTAGGTGTAAGGTTAGCTTGTGTATTTGAGACTTTTCTAATTTTTTGAGAAAGGCTTGTATTGCTATGTAATTCCCTCTTAGAACCACCTTAGCTGCATCCCAAGGGTTTTGAATAGTAGTGTTTTCATTTTCATTTGTTTCCATTATTTTTTTAAATTCTTCTTTAATTTCCTGGTTGGCCCATTCATTCTTTAGTAGGGTGCTCTTTAACCTCCATGTATTTGAAGTGTTTCCAAATTTCCACTTGTGAATGAGTTCCAGTTTCAAAGCATTGTGGCCTGAATATATACAGGGAAGAATCCCAATCTCTTGGTAACAGTTGAGATCTGATTTGTGACCCAGTATGTGATTTATTCTGGAGAATGTTCCATGTGCACTCGAGATGAATGTGTATTCTGTTGCTTTAAGACAGAATGTTCTGAATATATTTGTGAAGCCTATCTGGCCCAGTGTGTCATTCAAAGCCCCTTTTTTCCTGCTCATATGGTATGCCCATTGCAGTAAGTGGGATGTTAAAGTCCCCTAGTATTACTGTATTATTATAGATGTGTTTCTTTAATTTTGTTATTAATTGGTCTATATAATTGGCTGCTCTCAAGTTAGGAGCATAAATATTTATAATTGTTAGATCTTCTTGTTGGATAGACCCTTTAAGTATGATATAATGTCCCTCTTCATACCTTATTACAGTCTTTGGTTTAAAATCTAATTTATCTGATATGAGGATTGCTACCCCAGCTTTTTTTTTTGAGGTCCATTAGCCTGATAAATAGTTTTCCACTCCTTGCTTTGAATCTGGAGGTGACTTTAGGTCTAAAATTAGTCTCTTGTGGACAGCATATGGATGGTTCTTGCTTTTATATCTAATCTGATACCCTGTGTCTTTTGATTGGAGCATTTAGCCCATTTACATTCAGAGTAACTATTGAAAAATATGAATTTAGTGCCATTGTATTAACCATAAGATTCCCGTTTCTGTAGATTATCTGTTTCTTTCTGGTCTATGATACCTTTGGGCTCTCTCTCTTCACTTACGGGATCCCTTTTAATATTTCTTGCAGGGTTGGTTTAGTGATCACAAATTCTTTTAGTTTCTGTTTGTCCTGGAAGCTTTTTATTTCTCTTTCCATTCTGAATGACAGCCTTGCTGGGTAAAGCATTCTTGCCTGCATGTTTTCTCATTTATTACCCTGAATATATCATGCCAGCCCTTTCTGGCCTGCCAGGTCTCTGTAGATAGGTTTGCTGTCAGTCTAATGTTCTTACCCCTGTAGGTTAAGGAGTTCTTGTCCTGAGCTCCTTTCAAGATTTTCACTTTATTTCTGAAATTTGCAAGCTTCACTATTATATTTCAGGGTGTTGATCTATTTTTATTGATTTTGAGGGGGATTCTCTCTACCTCCTGGACTTGAATGCCTGTTTCCTTCTCCAGATTAGTGAAGTTCTTAGTTGGATTTGCTCAAATATACCTTCTGTCCCTCTCTCTCTTTCTTCTTCCTCTGGGACCCCAATAATTCTAATATGCTTCACTTTTTGGTATTGCTGATATCTCAAAGTCTCCCCTCATGGTCCATTAGTTGTTTTTCCTCTCCTTTCCTCAGCTTCCTTCTTTTCCAGCATCTTGTCTTCTATGTCACTGACTCTCTTTTCTCCTTCATTTACAACCTAGTTGTTAGACCATCCATTTTAAACTGCATCTCAGTTAAAGCATTTTTAGTTTTGGCCTGGTTAGATTTTATTTCTGCACTAAGAGATTTTCTAGCATCTTTTATGCTTTTTTCAAGCCCAGCTAGTAACTTTATAATCGTTATTTTGAATTCAATTTCTGACATTTTACTTATATCCATATCAATTAATTCTGTGGCAGAGTATTACCTCAAATTCTTTCTTTTGTTGTGAATTCCTCCTTCTAGTCATTTTGCCCAGAGAAGAATGGATGAACGAGAGAACAAAACAAAAAATATCAATCACAACCCAAGCGAAATACACACTGGACAAATACAAAAATGTCAGGAGCCAAAAAAGAAAAGGAAAAGGAAAAGGAAGGCGGGGGGAGAGTATAGTCACATAGGTGTACAAAACAGGGTGATCCACTTGGTCCTTGGTGTATTTTGGTATGTTTTTTAGAAAACACTAAATCCCAAAATTGTAAAGAAAACAAAACTTATATATATACAAAAGTAAAATTGAATTCAGTGGAAGGAAGCAAAAAATGAAGAATATACCTATAAAATGTAAATGTAAAAGTGAAAATTAAAAAAAGACTTAAAAACAAAGAGTTGATAAAATAAGAAACTAGTTGAAAAGGAAAAAAAAAAGAAAAAAGAAAAAAAAATTTAAACAGAAAGACTAAAGATTCATGTGAAAAACCTCTAATTCTAATTACTATTTTTCCCAAGTGCAGGAGTTTTTCTGTTCTGGGTGATCTATAAACTTGGTATTCACCTGAGGATCCTGCTAGTCTTCTGGGGGAGGGGCCTGCTGTGCTGATTCTCAGCTGTCTTTACCTGGGCGGAGTTGCACACCCCTTACCAGGGGACCTGGCTCAGTGTAAGCTGCTTCGGGTTGTTCTATGTCGCTTTTGTTCCCTGAAGACTTTTCGTGCCACTTTAGAGGATCGAAAAAAAGTTAAATATGGCGGTGCCCTGAACTCCAGTCCTGGAGCTAAATGATTGGGGCCCCCACTCTTCGGTGCACCCTTAGGGAAAGGCAGTCAATCCCTTTTGTGTGTGCCAAACTCTCCAGACTCCTGTGGTGCACACCTGCACAAATCATCCCAGGGGTGGGAGGGGCATCTCACAGCAGCCCTGACGCTTGCTGGGCCCCTGCTTGGGCAGCGTTTGCCCCATTGTTTGCATACCTATGCTGCTCTTCTTGGTGAAGGAGTCAGATCTTACAGTGGATGTCACTTGCTGGGCCCTTGCTTGGAGAGTGGTTGCCTGATCATGACACAGTTTACAGTTTATGGCAACACCTAGCTGAAAGGCCACTCCAGGGCTTGTTAATTGTGGCCCACTTCCCCACTTCAATGCTTGGGAACTCTGCTGCAGTCAGGCACCCCTGTACTTACTGTGACCCCAGGAATCCTGAGACCACATTGTCCCACCTAGGATTCCACCCTGATTTGCCACCTGAGCACCTTTCCGGCAGGGACATCCCTCACAGGAGCAGACTTCTAAAAATTCCAATTTTGCGATCCCCTGCTCTATCACTTTCCAATAGCCAGCTTACGGAGGCTCTCTCCCCCCATGGTTTATCTTCCAATGTATCCCTTCAGATTCACGTCTCCACACCTCCTAACTTACAAAAAGTGGTCACTTTTCTAGTTGTAGAATTGCAGCAATTCTTTTCATAGATCTCAGATTGAATTCACAGGTGTTCAGAATGATTTGATAGCTATCTAGCTGAATTCAAGGGACCAGATGAAATGTGGATCCCCTACTTTTCTGCCACCTTCCCTCCCTCTCTAAAATAATTTTTGATAACATGATTATATACACACATATATATGCACATATGTATATACATACATACATATATACTGTATTTAGAAAATATTATAAACAATCTTTTCCAAAGTCACATAAATAGTGTTGGATTACTAAGTAGAGAGTAGTTTGCAAAGATGAATAATCTCTTTGATATAGTTTCCCTAAATTTATTCATTAAATTTATTCAATTCTTGATATACTGACATTTAATTCAGTTTTAGAAATCCATTATGTTGCTTGAAAACTCATGTCTGGTGCATATGATGAATACTGTATAATTGATTTGTTTCAAGAAACTAAAAAAGGAAGAAATCAAGAATTGTTCAGTTTCATCATAAGAGAACAGTGAAGATAATATTTAGTGAAGCTAGGATTTGAATGCAGATCTGTCTTATATCCCAAGGTATTTTTATTAAGTAATAAAGCAAAGTAATAGGTTTAATTAGTTATCTCTAAAACCCTTTTTGTATAATCTAAAGCTTATAACTTGAAAATATGTGTCCAGGGCGCCTGGGTGGCTCAGTTGGTTAAGCGACTGCCTTCAGCTCGGGTCATGATCCTGGAGTCCCGGGATCAAGTCCCGCATCAGGCTCCCTGCTCAGCGGGGAGTCTGCTTCTCCCTCTCCCGCTCCCCCCTCTTGTGCTCTCTCACTCGCTCTCTCTCAAATAAATAAATAAAATCTTTAAAAAAAAAAAAAAGAAAATATGTGTCCAAATATTATCTAAATAGCAAAACAAACATAAGCTATGATTAGAAACAGGTGCAATTCATTCATGTCAGGGTCCAAGGTGCAATAAGATCTTTCTAATAAGGGCAAAGTCATTCAAAGTAATGCCTTATTTGCAAATTATAAAAGAATAAAGGAAAGTAAAACTAATATTTTGGGGGGTTTTTTGGTGCTTAGCACTATCTATTGTAAAATATACAAAATATATAATTCATGATCTTAATCATTTTTTCTTTTTTATTGTGATAAGAACACTTAACATGAAATCTACACTCTTAACAAATTTTGAAGTTTACAACACAGTACTGTTAAGTCTAGACACACTGTTATACAGAAGATCTCTAGAATTTACTCATCTTGCCTAACTGGAAATTTGTACCCATTGAAGAGCAAATCTCTGTTGTCCCCTTTCCCCAAACAATCTACATTTACACCTCAAGGAACTAGAAAAGGAAGAAGCTAAGCCCAAAGTTAGCAGTTGGAAAGAAATAACAAATACTAGCATAGAAATAAATGAAATAGAACATAGAAACACAATAGAAAAAAATCAACAAAATTTAAGAGTTTTTTTTCTTGGAAAAATCAACTAAATTGACAAACCTTTGGCTATACTAAGGAAAAATAGGTAATACCATAAACAGAAATTAATTTACTCACAGTTCTAGAGGCTGGAAGTCCAACATCATGATGGCCAGGTTCTGGTATCGTCTCCTTTCAAAATGCAAACTGTTGACTTCTTGTGTCCTCACATGGTGGAAAGGAGAGAGAATTCTCTAGGGTCTATTTTATAAGGGCATCAATCCTACTCATGAGGCTCCACCCTCATGAACTAAAAATCTTCCAAAAGTCCTACACCTTCATACTATCACGTTAGGGGTTAGGATTTTGTCATGTTAGTTTGAGGGGGACACAAATATTCATTCCATAGCAACTGACTTCTTTGGTGGTCTATCCCAGGTCTTAAATATCATCTCTATGTAGACAACTCCCAACCTTATAGTGTACATCTCTGAAGTAGAAGCACACATATTCAAATGCTTCTTTGATATCTACATTCTGATATCTGATAAGCTTCTCAAAATTATTATGTGTTAAAAGAAATGCCTAATCTCTGCAACAGCACTTCCAATTTGGATTCTCCTATGCTTTTGCTCATATCAGCAAATTGCAAAACCTCTTTTTCCAATTTTTCAGGACAAAATTTGTGAGTCATTTTTGATGGCTTTGATTATCTCTCACCTTAATTGCAATCAACCAGAGAAACCAGGTGGCACATCTTTCACAGTATAACAGAATATGACAACCATCTACTACCTACACAGCGACTGCTAGCACCTTGGACCAAGTTGCCAGCATCTCTTAACAATGATTACTGTAATCACTTCCCTAGTTATCTCTCTATTCCATTCTTTATTCACTATAATTTATTCCTACTGAAAATAAATGAGAAAAAATCTAAAAATACGTCATATAATGGAGGTCATCCTAGGCCAGATTAAGGATTTTATATTTTATTTGGTAAATTAGAAGTCATATGAGTCTTATGATCTATTTCAAGAAACCACTTTGGTTATCATGAAGGGAATATTTTTGGATGAGCAAATATGGAAAGGAATATGTGGCTATTGCCATTGTTAGTTGGAGCATGAGTGTATCTTGAAAAGTATGTAATTTAAAAAAAAAATCAATAGAATTAAGTGGATTATAATTTGGAAAGAAGACAAAGATTTACTGATGACTTATTCATGTGTAATCAAGGGTTGATTAAATAGTGAGTAAATTTTTAAAGAGATAGTGAAGACTGGAGGACCAACAGGTTTAGTAGCAATGAATTAAAAATTCAGATTTGGAAATATTAACTTGAGAAGGCTATGAGTAAAACAAGGAGTTACATCAATCAAGCAGTCTATGTCTCCTGAGAGCAGTCAATTCTGAAGCTATAAACTTAGAAAATTTATAACCAGGTCTTAGAGCTTGGAAGAAACCCAATAAATATTACCCATCTTTACTTCGATGGTGCTAAATACATTGAGATTTAAAGCAGAAAATTTTATCTTCATTATTATTGATACTGTTTTCCCTTATATAAATTGTGATGGCCAAATTTAAATAAAATTTAGAATGTCTAGAGAACTATCATAAAAATATTTTTTCACCAGTTTTAATGCCTATTCTAGGTTCTGAATGACCAAGCCTTGTCTTTCATAAAACGTTGAAAGCTAAAATTTTTATTTAAAACCAAAAGTATTGGGGCTCCTGGGTGGCTCAGTTGGTTAAGCATCTGCCTTTGGCTCAGGTCATGGTCCCAGTGTCCTGGGATCGAGCCCCGCATAGGGCTCCCTGCTCAGCGGAGGGCCTGCTTCTCCCTCCCCACCCTGCTTGTGCTCTCTCTTTCTCTCTGTGAAGTGAATAAATAAAATCTTTTTTAAAAATAAATAAATAAATAAACAAATACCAAAATTATTTATAAATAAAAAATAAAATATAATTGACATTAGCTAGATATTTTTAAATGTCCAGTCCTAACTGATAGTCAAACTGAATTCATATTGAAAAAGCTTTTAAAATTTAGCCTACTTTTAAAAAGCCACAATGTGTACATTTTCAATTAGATTTGGATATATCTAATGTAATAAATCAGCTAAGAAAGATTATTGAAAGCATGTTAGAAGGTTATTGAAATACTTAGCCTGTCAAATAATGGAAATATTTAATCATCTTGACATAAAGAACATTTGGCAGTTAAACAATATTCCAAAATTTTAAAGTACTTGGGAACATATGGCAAAATAATAATTAAAAATTTTAAATCCTTCAAATTGTATACAAATATTAATATTTCAGTTTGCCGGTAGTCAAAGTATGCTTGTAATCAAGCCTGTCAGAATCTGGGTATATTGAAAGGGACAAATAAACACTTGAAAATATTGAGAAGTTACATCAATATATACATACATATTTTAATATTTTCTATGCCATTTCCATAAACATTTTTAAATAAAAACTAAATCTGAATAACAATCTCAAATTTAATATTGCTTTGTGTTGTGAATTTCTGTCATGTTTTATGAACAATGTAGATATTGAAAATTGTATTGCTGGTAGAGTAGGTTTTGAAATGCCAATGATATCCTCAGTGAGAGTGACTGTTTTATGCTTTAGAGAGTATTATAAATTTCGAGAGCAAAGCATTTCAAAATGGACAGTGTTGTGTTATGCCTTTCTTTGAATTACATCCTCCAAACACCAGAAAATTTTAGCATTCTTGAGATCAATAATTGGAAATTAAATTTCTGTTCCTTATCATACTTTGCTGAGGAAATCCAGAAACTATCAAATTTGTTTCCAGTGTGATATATGATATTTTGATATAAATGATAAAAATCACTAAGTGATTGTAGTAGATAAAATAGTGTTTCACTATGTAAAGAACAATGACAAAATTTCATGATAAAGCTTGTATTTAAACCAAAGGTGAGTTAATGATACTATAGAAAATCACACTCTCATGGGTTCCTGGGACTTCCATCAATTCTAACTCTTTATTCTTATAGTCCTGAAGTAAGAAAATATCAAATATCCAATAAATATGAAAAAATAAATAATTGAAAAAGATTAAAATAGTCATTGTACCCCCCCTTTTTTTAGTTGCTGTTAAAAAATATTAAGTGCTCCTTTATTTTTTCCTACTCACAAGCCAGGAAATTAAATGCTAAATCAATCTAAAACTGTTTAATAATAATCACACCGTATTCTATTAAACTCATCATTGCCACCACCATTTGGTACAATTAGTCATCCATATGTTACAGACTATTAGCTATATTTGATGTAGAAAAAGTAATAGTATGCCTGCTGAAAAGAGAATAAAATGCATAAACTAAATAGAAAGTTGCAACAATAATCAGATCTACTGTTCTTTAAGTGATGGATTATAAATTTAGGTTTAAAACATATTCAGTTCTTCATTTGCCAGTTAACATTCAGGGGAGAATTTTTCTTCAATTGTCTAGAGAGGCTTAGGACTTCTTTAGTGCAAATATGATTAGTCGCAACTTATTTTTATATTTGTTCTCTAAGAATGTCTATTTATTCATTAAAAAGTTGCAAAAGAACAGATGAGGCTTATACTAAGTGTATGCCCTGCTTGAATATACTTCTTGATTAGAAGTAATTTATCTTCTTCCTCTTCAGGTACTCTGTATTATCTAGTACAGTGCCTTAAACACAATATTATTCAACATATATGTATGAACTTAAAATAGTCTTAAATCATTTCTGAGTGCCCCTTGTGGCTAGATGTTGTACTGATGCTTAATGTAATACAGATACTGTCTTAGTTGCAATGACTCACTTTCCCTTAAATTATTTATTAAAGTGAGAAATTCAAATTAACAAGTGTATTTAAAATTTATACTGTATTGAGGCAGATTTATAGTTGTTTTGGGCTTTAGTGGTAAGATTTTTAATACCAAGGATCTAAGTGTTAATTATTCTTGAATAAATTGCTAATCATTATGATGTTCTTTTTAGAGTTAAAAGACAAATTTTAATTTCCTATTTAACCAATAATGCAAGAAAATGATAAGCTTTATTTTTTAGCAATGTTGTAGTTCCTTTTATAACCCTAGATATTTTTAATGTTTAGTCTGATTATTTTAGATGATATACATTGACCAATAAACAGATTGGATAATGTCTTCTTTAGTTCTTAACAATTTGCAATAATTGAAAAATTTCGATATTACAATTTTATAAAGTTAATGATATTTTAATTCAAACTAATTTATTTTAACTTTATATGTTCAACACAATTTATATTACTTTCTCTGGTGAGGTTAAATTTATAGACTTCAAGGTAAGAGAAGTTCTCTTAAAAATGACCAGTTTCTAGCTCAAAATAAGTAAGCCCCTCCCCCCCCCCTCCCCGTCAACAGGACACCTTACTGTTGTGGGATGAGGGAAACAGCAATGCCCTCTTTAGCCACATTGTATGGTAATTCTATTTAGGGAGGGAGTTAATTATTAACTGCCTACTTTAAGCAAGGCATAAATCTAGGCATTTTTGAAAATGTGTTACTTTTAATTTTTCCAATAACTGTGTTATTGTGTTGCTTAACTATTATTATCTTTACCAGTTTTAGAGAGAAGGACAAGAGATTCTTTAAAAAACATGTGACTAGCTTTGATCAGAGCATAGATTTGAAATTCAGTCAGATTTCCCAAGCAAAGTCTTCAAGAAAATAGTTTAATTCAATTCCTTCTTTAGGTCACATCTAAATTGAATTGGAAAGTCCTGCAGGTGACCACAGTGTTGAGTCTTTTAGTTTGTTTTATTATTTAGCTGTCAGGCTGGTTCCCTTTTAGGAAACAGCCAGACAGCTGGTGGTTTTAAGAAATAGCTACACAAGAGCATACAGAGAACTTTCCACACAAAAGTATACCACCTTCACTTGTCTTGTGTCATACTTAAAATTGCCGTATTTATCATTGTTCCAAACCGTGTTTTCTTAGATTCTGTACGTCATTCGGCATCCATTAATCACGGGACCAAAATACCAGTCGAAGTGCTTACCTCTCTCTTGCAAGTCAGCTTGCCTGAAACCGGCCTTTCTCATGCAGACCAGTTGATCCAAGGCTTTGCCTCCTCCCGCCTTCTTATCTGATTTTCACATACCAAGTCAACATTTCCCCTTCCCTAAATCCCAGGGCCAGGTACCAGGCAACTAGATACCACCCTACAGCCCAAAGCCCACTGGAAATTATTCAAACTGGCCATTCTAAACCGTATAACCTGCCCTGTCTTGCTTTTCTGTGGAAATCCTTATGAAGGTCCTAGATCACTTTTCCCTCATTCCTTTTTTTTTTATTTTTTTTTTTAAGATTTTATTTCTTTATCTGAGAGAGAGAGAAAGCACAAGAGCAGGGTGAAGGGCAGAGGGAGAAGCAGACTCCCCACTGAGCAGGGAGCCTGATGTGGGACATCCCGATCCCAGGACTCCAGGATCATGACCTGAGCCAAAGGCAGAAGCTTAACAGACTGAGCCACGCAGGAACCCTATCACTTTCCCCTCACTCCGGTCTTCTGCCTCCTAACTCAATTCTGGTATTTCCTACGTGGCCCTAGATGGCATGCATGCCCCTTTCTCTCAGGAAATGTAAGTAATATATATTTTCAAGTAGCATTGACCTTTCCATGTTGGTACTCAGTGAAAGCTTTATAAATTAAGATCTGGGCATAGAACAATCCTCCCATTAACTCGTAACATATATGATATTATTGGTCTTTTATATCATTTGCATGTATATCTTTATGAGAATAAATAACAGAGTGAGGACCGGATACTTAAAGCAGTATCTGTAACATACTTTCCACCCTTCAAACCAGAAAAGGTGTGAGAAATATTAAGAAATTGGACACTTGAACTAGTAGACATTTATTACTTAATGTTGCTTACTATCATTATAAGAGTAGGAAATGTCTCTCTACTTCCAAGAACATATTCTTATTGGGATAAATTCTATATATCTTATCTTGAAGAGAAAGGATTATACCTGAAATCAATTCCTGGAAAGATTTTTTGTAAAGCTTAAAAGGGAATGGTATTACTTCAATTTTTCAAAAAGTAATAATATTTATCTCTAATAAAGTGAAAAAAAGAAAAAGCAATCTTTTCCCCACCAATAACCAGTGGGCATGGATTAGGTTATAGCATGAATGAATAAGCAACAGTCATGTAATACTATGCTCATGTAGTTAGTTGAATAATAATTACATTTTATGCTGCATTTTCAAGTTTTTTTTTTAAATATTTTATTTATTTATTTGACAGAGAGAGGGAACACGAGAAGGAGAGATAGGCAGAAGGAGAAGGAGAAATAGGCTCCTTCTGAGCAGGAAGCCTGATGTGGGGCTTGATCCCAGGACTCTGGGATCATGATCTGAGCTGAAGGCAGACGCTTAACTGACTGAACCACCCAGGTGCCCCCATTTTCAATTTTTCAAAGTATTTTGTACCTAATTGTTCATCAGATATCCAGACTATTCTTATCTCTGTTATGAAAATCAATGAGGCTACTCTTTTTTTTTTAATTAAGATTTTATTTATTTATTTTTCAGAGAGAGAGAACAAGCAGGGGAAGTGGCAGGCAGAGGGAAAAGCAGGATCCCCACTGAACAAGGAGCCTGATGTGGGACTCAATCCCAGATCATGACCTGAGCCCAAGGCAGCTGCTTAAATGATTGAGCCACCCAGGCATCCCAATGAGGCTACTCTTAAAAAATAATTTTGTCCTTTTGAAAAATAGAAGACATCTGTAAAAAAATGTTTAGAGATAATGATTCCTAAGTTTATGCTTTTGTCAACTCCCCTGTAAATATTGTTAAAATAAGCATCAGTATCAAAAACAAGCTACAAAATCTGTTGCAATGAGTGGTTTTAAAATTGTCATTTCAAGTTTGATTACCCTTATGGAGTCAAGGAAAGGATCAAAATCTCCTAAGGGCAGTTAGATATGTGAATATTATGTTTACGTTCAGCATATTTTTAGAGATGTTTTAAGAGAAAGATATTACTACACTAAATTACTTAAATGCTGCTTAATGTGAACTAATTTTCTAGCAGTTGTGCTAAGGTGAATCAGTGCCAAGCTACTTTTATGTTTAATAGCTTCTGGGACACTGGGATCCAACTTCCCAGTGGACCATCCTCTAAAAGACTGAAAATGTTGCCGTAATTTTTCTTTTCCTTGTACAAAACAGAATTCCTGAACAATGGTTTCCAAACAGCAGGACGGTTTAATTAAATTAAAGCACTGAGTCAGTCAAGAAAACAAGTATCATCCTATTAGCATCAAAAGCAGGGTTTGTGAACTTGGTTTAAAAAAACCTCCTGCCCCCAGATTCTGGAAATACAAGTCAGACTATTTTAATAAATTCACATGAAATTATTCAAGGCAAAAAATAATGTAGTAGTAAAACTTATAGTAATTATAATTTTATTGAGACTGTTGCTGATTTACAAAATAAAGCAAAATCATTTTCTGTCATTACTACTTTTTTATTTGATCATATTTTTATACTTACTTGGTAGAAACAAAAATTTGTCTACAGTTTTTTATATATGTTTGAAGTGAACAGAAAAGGGCTAGAATTTCTTTCTCTAATTTAATATGCTATGTCATCTTGGACATCTATTCTCAATAAAGTATTTTTGAAACAACATGTGAATTTTTAATAATACATGCTTCTATATTTTACCATCTCCTTCAAATGTAAATAATACAAATTCTGTAATCTAAAATACATAGTTAATCTAAAATATATTTTCTTATTAAATTCTAGGTGTCATTTGATACCATTTTAATGAGAGGATTGAGATTTGCCTTGATCTTGTTTTTTTTTTCTTTTTTTGAACGGTGATCCTGATCTCTAATTCTATCAGTGACAAGGCAAATTCACAGCATAAACAAACAGCAGTTATAGATGTAGTACATAAAGAAAATATTGACTATAATACTTTTTTTACATTGCCATCAATGACTAAGTTAAGATGAGGGATACGCAATGTTAAAATTGATTTTATTCAGGCCATTGAGCATTCGACTCAGCATGATTTTTCAATTTTATAAACAGTAGGAGACTCAACAAGAGATAATGAGGTAAAACAAGACCATGAAATCACTAGTAATTTTCATTTTCTTTGGCCATTTAAGTTCAAAATTTAATGCTCTTAAATATCAAAGCTAGATGGAAATTATTGAATTCCCAAATAACTACACTTCATGTATGTATCATATACAGTGAGTGCCCAAGCTTTTAATCTTTTTAAGAAACTTGATATTGAGAAATAGCAAATAAAAATATACAGTTATAAAGAAAGATGGATTGTGTACATTTTCCAAGGATTTAAGCAAATCGGGCTTACTAGAGTAAATTTTAAAATAAAATACAATTCTGAATCAGAGATATTGCCTCCTAAAAAATATCTTTCAGATCTCTATGGAGATAGTCACTCTGGACTATCATGCCTCTTTGAACATGATATCTAAAAGACTACCAATTCCCTAGACATATATGTGATACTGTAATACCTCACAAAACCTTCTTAGCTGGTTACAAATCTCTAGTCTCCCTGCTCGTATTCATATCATTCACATGTAAGTATTGGAGAATATCAGTTAGCCATCATAAATGCCATAAATTTGTCTCTAGCTTTTAACCATAAACTCCTATCTACTCTTCAAATCTCAACTCAAATTCAATTTTCACTGTGAAACATATTGCCTTACCTGTAACATATGATGTTTATATTATATTTTTGTTATGTGCATGATTATTGCATACTTTCTATATATTCTTTTAAAGTAAACATGCATTTCAACTTTATCATCTAGAACAGTGCTGGCTAATAGAAATACAAAATGAAATCACAAATGTGAGCCAAATATAAAACCTTACATTTTAAAGGAATCGCATTAAATAAGGTTCAAAAAAAAGTTGAGTTAATTTTAATGACATATTTTACTTAACCCCCATATCCAAAATATTATAAGTTTAATGTCTAATTTATATAAAATATTAAAATATTTTATTTTTTTCCTAACTGCAATCTGAGTCTTGAAAATCTAGTGCTTATTTTATCCTCACAGAACATGTCAATTCCACTGGTCACACTCAAAGTGCTTGAATTGCTCCATATGCTTATTGGACAAGTAGATCATAATGATATTCGAACAGGGCAAGTGCCTGTTAAATCAATGGATATTTGCGTGTGTGTGTATATATATGTATATGAAATAAAGAAGACATTAGAAAACCTGATATAATGATACAGTAAACAAATACAGTAAAATTAATAACCACAAAAGGGAAATGCATTAGGAAATGAAAGAACATGTGATTATATAGCTATGCATACAGAATAGCTAAGTCAAGTGACATGAAAGAATGCAAGAACCAAATTTAAGAAGGGAGAACAAAATTATTCTACAATAAATTATAAATTTTTATAGTATAATGTTTAATATGCAGTTGGCTTATAGATGACTTCTATTTTTTATATAAAAATGTCAAGACGTATGTAAAGATTTTGGTGGTGGATATGTATTATTTATATTCATAGGGGAAAAACAAGCAGTATATCTTGTAAAGCAAAGGTGGCCAAAGGTGGCCAAAGCATGGATTTTCATCCAAACAAATTAATTTCACTCTCTGAAATTTTTTAGAGACATATTAATATCAGTGATTGGAAAGCCATTTAAAATATCCCAAGTTTTTTATAAGAAGGTATACTTCATAGATCTGAGGAAACACTGAACCAGTGAACAAGTTTAGAAACCAAGACACTTCCAGAGTCCCCATGCATGGAATCTTAACTTCATCTACTGCCACTCTTGTTAGTAACTAGATATATTTCATAGGGCAGATTGTTTTATTCTCCTCAATAAACTGACTCAGTCTCCTGTTGTTCCAGTTTCAAATAACTAGGAGATACAATCTGATTGAAGATTGAACCTCCTTATTCAATCATATGACCAGGAGAGTAAGGTTGGTCACAAGATACATAGAATTATCACTTTCAGGAATTTTTTGAGTAAATTCTCTTAGGAGAAATAAAGCAATGAAATGGCATCTGTTGTAAACCTATCATATATTACAATATTATCTATCTTACATAACCACCATCATGTAATTTATCATATGGTTCTTATTCCTTCTCCCTGACAGAAATTATAAAAGAAAAATTATAAAAATTCTTATTCCTTCTCCCTGACAGAAGTTTCTTTTAACGAATAATTTAAAAAATTTGTGAATACACCAAGCAATGCTTACTCCTTTCTTACTTTGCTAAATTTATATAATGTTTTTCATATATTATTAATGTAATTTAAAGTCATGTTGCCTTTCAAGATAGTATATAGATGAAGAGTAGGTTTATTCTTGACATAAGCCTGAATAATTATGTGATGTTATTTCAAAAAGTATTCTGGAGAAGTGTCCTCATAATAGAAAGTGCTCTCAAAATTAATGCATTTAAAACAACCGAGTTCTGTTTGAGGAAGTTTCAATAGACATTTCAGATCTCAATCATTTGTAGCATTGATTGCTTATGCAGAACACCTGTTGGAACTGATTTTATAAAAAGAAAATGCTCGATTATAATACAAATTCAATAGTTATTCATAATAATATGAACATGAAGGAGGTGAATTTTATTACAGATTATTACTAAGAACAATAAAAAATATGCCTAAAATACAGTTAAACACCAGCAGAACAAGTGGAAATGTGTCTGCCAAAATTTTATGCAATGTCTACTTATGGCAAGGGATTAAATTCTCATCTGCCAAAAGAAGAAAAAAAACTATCTTAAACAGTTACACTGACATGAAGATGATTTACTGTAGAAATTCACTAGATATGCAAATAGAAGCTCTAATGATGACAAAATTAGTAATGTCAAAGATGCATATTAGGAATTCTAACTAAAATCATTACATGAACTGAAAGAATAGAAAAATTTCCGAGAAAATATATTTTTGTACAGCATATTTAAAATATGTAGACATAAATTAGTATGTTTGATGTTACAAGTAGATACATGACTATGCCTATATGCCTAACATTTTAGATTGCCCAAATGTTCCCTCTAAGAAAAAAAATAAATAAATATTCTTACTGTGAAATAGGGAGTTATCTATTATTCAGAGCTGTTTTAAATGTGTACATACGAAGTTGCCTTATGTTTAGAAATGTTCTAAATATATGCACATAAAAGAACTGTCAGAGTCTGAACTGGAAAACAAAAAATAACTATGACTAGTTCAAAGAAGGAGAATTCAATGCAAGAATTTAATTAAAAGGAGGAAAAGTCAAGTCAAACATAAGTTGGTTATGAAATCATGAATAAAACATACAGCTAGGACAAAAATTAAAAAAGATACAGGTACATGAGAGAATCTGGAACCATGGAAAGGATATATCCACTGCTGGACACAATACACTGGTCAGCTTGAAGCCATGCATTGGGGTTGGTGAGGAATGTTGAGGCTGACAGTCTATCCTATAAAACAGAGAATAACAGACAAAGGGTGATTTATGTATCTGAGGGCAAATGGTTCAAAGATGAGTAAAATCCATACAAAAATTTGATATAGATTTTATCTTTAAAAATAAGGGTAACAAATATGTTTTATAAAAATAAGAGGAAGCATAATTTATTTCACATTAGAGGAAAAATTATGCAAGAAGACATTGATGATTGTCTCTTTTCTTATTTTCCATAAGATTACCTACAAAGATATGTAAAAGATTTTTTTATGTGCAACCATAATAATATGTAAAAATTAAAGGATTCTTTTTTTAGGGATGTGGAATGAAAGTTTACTAAATAGAAAACAGATATTGCTTGTTGGGAAAAAAGGCCTTCATAACCTGTTAGTCATTAACTCATGTAAGAGAATAGCTCAAATAATACTAACTACCTGCAATAATTGTTCTTTCCCTATAGAAGCTGACTTCCAAAGAAAGAGTTTCCTAGGCAAACATGGAACAGATTGGTGTGTTTTGTAGGTACAAATATTGTAGAATAATTTGTATTACATTCCACAATATGTCCTTTAGAGTTTCAAGTTCAGTTTCATCCAGATGCTACGTAACTATGGCTTTATATTTAGGAGGAACTCTCAGTTTTCTAGAGAGTAGGAAACAAAGAGTTCAAACACTGTACTTTACAGAATAATCTAATCAAGAAGATAGGCATTAAATAAAAACTGCAGTGCTATCTGTTACGTGAATAGATGGGAGAAGTAAAGGTACAATGGGAACTGCAGGGGACAGGATAATGGCTCTCCAAAATGTCCACATTATAATGTCCTAGTTCTAATGTACTAATCCCTAAAATCTTCAGTTTACCTTAAATGACAAAAGGACTTTGTATATGTGATTAAATTAAGGACATTGTGAAGGGTAATATATCCTGGATAATGTAGGTGGACCTAAAGTAAACACATAGATTTTTTAAATCAGAAATTCTTTCCCAACTGTAGACAAAATAATATGTACCTGTGGAAAAAGTGTTGGAGAGATGTGATGTTGCTGATTTGAAGATAGAAGAAGCATTTCACAAGGCAAGGAACAGGGGCAGCCTTCAGAGCTGGAAAAGACAGAAAATGAATTCTTCCCTAGAGCCTATAGAAAGGAATGCAGTCCTGTTGGCTGAAGTTTATCCTAGAGACATGTGTGTTGAACTCCTAAGAACTATAAGGTAATAAATATGTGAGGTTTTAAACTACTAAATTTGTGCTGATTTGTTTTAACAACAATAGAAAACTAAGACAAGAAAATGCTACCAAAAAACAAAAAAACAAAAAAACCCTAATCTAGTGTAGGGGCTTCACGCAAAATTTTGTTAAGGAGGTTATACTCAATCTTCTTTTTTAAGAGAGAATAGAAATTAGTTAGGGACATAAAGAATTGTTGCCCCAGGCAGAGAAGACAATGCAAGTGAAGGTCAAGAGGTAAGGCTTTTTTGCTAAAGTTTAAATATAGAAAGTGTGGGATAATTACTGAAAGGTGAACCTACAGAGACAGATGGTGATGGACCATAAAGTCTAGACATAATAGCCTGGCTTTTCCTAGGGCAATGGGTAATCAACAGGTGAGTGGCATGAATAGAACATTATTTCTGAAATATTCTAATATGGTACAAACATGAATGAGGAAAAGCCACTGAGAAGCAGGAAACCAGGAAGAAATTGAAGTAAGAACAAGATTAGATTGTCATGGACTAAGGGCAGTTGTGGTGGAAAAGAAAAACTGACAGAGTATTCAATATGTAAGAGAAAGAATTAACCAAGCATGGTAACTGCATGAAGTTGGTTTAGGGGACAAGAAATAATCAATACAACCTCAGGCTCTGGATAAAGAATGTGAGTATAGGGTCATTCACTGAGGTTGGGAACACGTGAGCAAATAAGTGGAAGGGAGATAGTGAGTTTATTTTCATACATATTGTATTTGAGATCTCTGATGAATATCTACCTGGATATTTTAATAAATTATTTCAAATATGTTTTAAACACAAAAGAGATATTTGATTGGATATTTATAATTTTGAAATTATGTTATTTATCTGTTCATGATATGTGACTATCAAATGAACCCAAGAAGGAGTGGATATCAAGTCCAAACAGACACCAACTTTAAAAAGCAGACTGTGGAGAAAAATCCAACACTAAAAATATTTCCAGAGGAAAGGCAACATCAGGGAAGTATTATTAGGATTACAAGGAACATAAATCCCTGAAATCCAGCTCAAATAAAAGAGAAAGGGCGCCATAGGGATCCACTACTCCATCCCAAGTCACACTTTAACATATATCTAGATTTTTATGTTTTTAGTTAACCTGTTGTGAATTGTATAGTCTTTTATGATTAATAGGTAAATATGGATGAATAAAGTTTAACAGATGCTTAGAAGGCTATTACAAACACTTTTTTACAAGTAGCAATTATTTTTCTTTTATTTGGAGGGGGTACCCCTCTGAATCTCAGGTGGTATTCCTAAGCCCAGAGAAGAAATATTTGATATTTATGATATTTTCAAACTTAGTTCTAATAATCAGATTTGCAGAAAGAGGTTCCCATGAATCTCCCAATGGGAGACGTACAGTAGAAATTAAAACTTACTCTTATGAACAAACTGCAGATACATACAGCAACATAGATGAAACTCAAAAACGTTATGCTATATAAAAGAAGGCAGACTCAAAAGGCTTCATGCTCCATTCCATTTATATGATATACTAGAAAGAGCAATGCCATAGTGACTGAAACCAGATCAGGACTTGGGACAAGTGGAGTGGGTCTTAATTTGGGGGTTAGTTATACAACTATATGTAAACTCATAGAACAGTATGCTTATTATACCACACTTTGTAGATTGGACTTTAAAATTTTTTTTAAGGTTTATTTATTTATTTTAGAGAGAGAGAGAGAGTGTGCAAGGTGGTAGGGGGGCAGAGAGAAAGGAAGGGAAAAATCTCAAGCAAACTCCCTGCTGAGTGCAAAGGCTTAACTGACTGAGCCACACAGGCTCCCTTAAAATCTGACTTTAAAAATCTGAACAAATTATAATGAAAAAGAAATGTACTATGAAATTGTATGATGTGTATGTGTCTAACACAAAATTACCCATATGATACATATCCATTCAATAAATGCATTAATCGACATATAACAAAAAAGAGGGGATATTTAAAGAACTTGTGTTTTAATTATTTTTATAAATACTTTTCTTTTTTTAATGAGGGGCCTAATTTCAACATGTAAAAATTTTATGACTAATAAGTAACCTTCTAAATACTTTTCTCATATATTGATCATTGCCCTGTAAGAGATATAGTTAATCTGGGTGAGTGGGAAATGAATCACAGTCAAAAATTTTAAAATAAATGCACATTCATGGGACACCTGGAAGGCTCAGTTGGTTAAGCGTCCAACTCTTGATTTCAGCTTGGGTCATGATCTCAGGGCTGTGAGATCTAGTCCTGTATCGGGGCTTTGCGCTCAGTGCAGTATCTGCTTGAGATTCTCTCTCTCCTTTTCCTCTACCCCACCACTGCACTCTCTAAAATAAATAAATCTTTAAAAAATAAATAAAATAAAATAAATGCATATTCATAGTTGTATATTATTTTTCCTATTTCCAATTTTTTAAAAGATTTTATATATTTATTTGAGCGAGAGAGAGAGTACAAGTAGGGGGAGTGGCAGGCAGAGGGAGAGGGAGAAGCAGGATCCTTGCTGAGCAAGGAGCCTGATGCAGGACTCGATCCCAGGACCCTGGGATCATGACCTGAGCTGAAGGCAGACGCCCAACCAACTGAGCCACTCAGGCATCCCCCTATTTCCAATTTTAAGAGACCATTTACACTTAAAAATTAGAAAATATAATGTCACATTTTACCTAAACATGACGGTCCATAATACTGTTAAGTATATTTACAACAAAGTATATCATAAAATGCTATTCAAATTACATAAATTTCATTAAAAGCTTAAGTTTGCAATAACTTTACAACATAAAAATCTATCATTAATATATATAAATATCACTATTTAACTATACTCTATAGAATTTTCTCCTTGAATTGACCAGGTATTAAAAAAAATACTTCCACGTTGATTCTTGTAGTATTTATATGTGTGGTTACACACACATAAGCTAATCACAATCACAGTATTTTTACCATTTAATATATGGGTTACAGTCATAGCTATTCATTATTTATTATCAGTTCTAATTGACTATTTATGATTGATTATTAATAGTCCCTCAGAAACAAGTTGTTGATATTTTGGATATAAATATCTGTGCGCATTTGGAAATTATTATTTAAGAAAAGACTCTATCAAAGTCTTTATATTCCAATGAACTTTATTTCATGTTAATTGTTTACAACCATGGTGGTGAGGATTGAGACATATCTATTATAGAATATCTGATTTGCATTTCCCCATCCAGTAATTTGTCTCTATACTTAAATTATTTGTGTAAATTCATAATCTAATATCCGATGCCTCCCTTAATTCATGCTCATGTCTTCCTGTTTTATACTTTTATTGAGAAAATCCCTCACTGCAGAAAGTTGCTTTTAACTTACCTAGGTTAGTTGAACTAATACTCTGCTAGTCTCCAATAAGTTTATGAGCTTACACTTAGGATTTACTTATACACTATAGTTTTCATTTTGCCAGCCACCCCCTACAAATTCAATTGAATGTAAATTGTTTGAGCACAGGAGACCTTTATGTCACCATCATTCTGTACCTTTTCTGGTATGATAATTGATGCTTAATACATATATGATAACTAAATAAATTAATTGATTTAGTAGTTTATGAATTTTAGTTCTAAGACTAAAAGCTAGTTTTGGGGGTTTACACTATGCTTCTTTATAAGGTTTCTTGAATATATGATTCATATATTCACACGCATGCACTACAACAGAGGATCAGAGTTTACTTTACAACTTCCAATGGCTTATAGTTTGTAGATTATTTGAAGAAGATTGTTTATGAACTGCAATTAATTATGAGAAAGATATTTTGCAAAAATAACTTGTGGGGAGCTTTACTTTATAACCATTTATTTGTTAGAAAACACATTAAATATAATTTTGCTTATTACATCATATTTATAATTTATTTCTATGACATATTCTCTATGTAACATACTTCATAGCATAAACATTTCAGTTAAAAACTCATCTTCAAATTATATATATATATATAATATTCTTGTGCATAAAAATTGATATATATGTATATTTATATGAATACATATTTATTTCAAACTATCCCAAATCTGGTATAATATATGCCAAAATATCCCAAATCAATATAACAATACAAATAATAATTTTCTTATTGTATAATACACAATGTCAAGTTTTATACCTTTTTTCCTCCTTTTTTCTCTCACTCCCTTTCATGTATACTTCGTTCATTTATTCATGTATGTATCAAATATTTTTAGTGTCTGCCCCCTAGTAGGCACTGAACATAGACTAGTTACAATATAGACATAAATCCTTGCCCACATTGACCTTATGATCAATATTATTTAGTTGGATATTCACAATGATACTGCATTGTGGCAATAATAACCAATTTAGTTTTGGAAGGATGGCAAGAAGAATATGAACATCTTAGTGTTACAGTTTGAAAACAAAAGTTAAACAGACGTAAATGTTGTAAATATGAAGATGAGGATTATATATGGATATGACGGGAAGGGCTAAATTTAATAAATCTTAGTGCATATTACTAACTAACACTCATTTTCCAAGGCACTAACACTCATTAAATTTCCAAGGCAGGAAGCTGAAGACAAAACTTGTCCTTGCTTTCTCCGTTACAACCTACTTCCAATTAAATATGTCCTGTCAGTTATACCACCATAATAAAATGTCTATGAAGTGTTTCCATCTCTAATTTTGTATTACTTAGTTGTCAGCTGCAAAAAAAACACAAACAACAAGAACAAAAACAAAAAAATATAGTGTTTTAAAACAAAAACATTTATTTCTTGCTCAAAGATCTGCAGATGATTTTATATTTGTCTGGGATCTGATAGACTGAATCCAGACTATAGGTTAGATTCAGGTCTGTTCCACATAATTCTTCAGCCTAGGTTGAGAAGCTTCCTAGTACATGTTTTTCTCATGTTTTCTCATGTCAACCAAGAAAAAAATTCACTGAAAATTTAAGCAAACAGACATTTATTTGGGTGATTAGAATTACAATTTGGGAGACACAGATTCTGACAGAAACCAGACAAAGAACGACAAACTATGGGGGGCAGAGTCAAAGATACAAAAGATTACAAAAGTAGTTCTTATTTAGATCCTCTGTGCAAAACATGAATTGAAATTAACTAGGACTGGTTGGGTTAATACGCAAATCAGGGAGTGAGGTTTATTAAACTGAATTGACTTTTTTTTTTTTTGAAAGATTTTTTATTTATTTATCTGAGAGAGAGAGAATGAGAGACAGAGAGCATGAGAGGGAGGAGGGTCAGAGGGAGAAGCAGACTCCCTGCCGAGCAGGGAGCCCGATGCGGGACTCGATCCCGGGACTCCAGGATCATGACCTGAGCCGAAGGCAGTCGCTTAACCAACTGAGCCACCCAGGTGCCCTGAATTGACTTCTTTTAAAGTGAAGAATGCAGATTATTCAGTTGCCATGTGAGAAGAAAGTCACCTTGAGGGCTTTGAGGCTCACTTGAAAGTTCAAAAAGTTCATAGTTCTTCCAATGAAGACAAGCATAAATTCCCTCTCCTTTGTGGCCTCCCAAGCCTATTTTTAAAAAAGATTCTACTAGTTAGGCTTGCTTGCTCTATTTTGAAATTTCCTTTTATAGTGGATGACAGAAATACTTGAAGGCAAGGGGAAACCAATGATTTCTCTTAAGTTATTGGCCATAAACTAATTAGCAGACTATTCCTTTGCCTACATTTCATTGGCCAAGGCAAATCATATGTATGACCAAACTCACTATCGATGGACAAGGGAAATATACTTTATTTGTTCTAGTGGGAGGTACTTCAAAGTCACACGGCTAGGACAGGGATGGATAATTCTCTAACACAATCACAATCTCACAGGAAAAGCTCTAATATTTCCTTAACTGAATTACCCTAGTAGTTTTCTTATGGTTTTTTTTTTTTTTTTTGGTTTTGTGTGTGTGGGTTTTTGTTTTACTTTGTTTTTTAGGTAGTTAACATATAGTGCAATATTGATTTCTGGAGTAGAATTCAGTGAGTCATCATTTACATACAATACCCAGTGTTCATCATAACAAGTGCCCTCCTTAATACCCATCACCCATCTAGCCCATGCCCCCCATCAACGTAAAGTTTGTTCTCTATAGTTAAGGTTCTCTTATGGCTTGTTTTCATCTCTCCTTTTTTTCTTTCCCCCCTTCCCATATGTTCAACTGTTTTCTTCCCTAATTCCGTATATGACTGAGATCATACGGTATTTGTCTTTCTCTCTGACTGACTTATTTCACTTAGCATAATACATTCTAGCTCCATTCACCTCTAGGCAAATGGCAACGTTTCATTCCTTTTGATGGCTGAGTAATATTCCAGTGTGTGTGTGTGTGTGTGTGTGTGTGTGTGTGTGTGTGTGTGTAACAATTATTCTTTATCCAGACATCAGTCGATGGACATTTGGGCTCTCTTCATAGTTTGGCTATTATTGATAATGTCACTATAAACATCAGGGTGCTTGTATCCCCTTGAATCTGTATTTTTATATCCTTTGGGTAAATACATAGTAATGCAATTGCTGGATTGTAGGGTAGTTCTATTTTTAACATTTTGAGGAACTTCCATACTCCTCCAGAGTGGCTGCACCAGTTTGCATTCCCACCAACAGTGCAAGATGGTTCCCCTTTCTCTGCAACTTCACCAACATCTGTTGTTTATTGTGTTGTTAATTTTAGCCATCCTGACAGGTGTGAGATGGTATCTCATCATTTTTTTTTGAGAGTTTTTAAAAATTTAAATTCAATATATAATTAATTAACATACAATGTATTATTGGTTTCAGAAATAGAGGTCAGTGATTCATCAGTCTTACACAATACCCAGTGCTCATAAAATCACATGCCCTCCTTAATGTCCATCACCCAGTTATCCCATCCCCCCAGCCACCTCCCCTCCAGCAATCCTCAGTTTGTTTCCTATGTTTAGGTGTCTCTTATGGTTTGTCTCCATCTCTCCCTCACCTTCCCTATGATTCTGTTTTGTTTCTTATGGTTTGTTGCCATCTTTCCCTCCCTTCCCCTATGATCTTCTGTTTTGTTTCTTAAATTCCACATATTAATGAGATCATATGATAATTGTCTTTCTCTGATTGACCTATTTACTGTGTGTCATTCAAAGCCCTTGTTTCCTTGTTGATCTTCTGCTTAGATGATCTGTCCATTGCTGTATGTAGGGTGTTAAAGTACCCTACTATTATTGTATTATTATGGATTCATTTTTTTTTTAATGTTGTTATTAATTGGTTTATATTATTGGCTGCTCCCAAGTTAGGAGCATAAATATTTACAATTGTTAGATCTTCTTTTTGGATAGACCCTTTAATTATGATATAATGTCCTTCCTCATCTTTTATCACAGTCTTTGGTTTAAAATCTAATTTGTCTGATATAAGCATTGCCATCCTAGCTTTCTTTTGATGTCCATCAGCATGATAAATTGTTTCCATCCTCTCACTTTCAATCTGCAGGTGTCTTTGGGTCTAAAATGAGTCTTTTGCAGACAGCATATTGAAGGGTCTTGTTTTTGATCCAATCTGATACCTTGTGTCTTTTGATTGGGGCATTTAGCCCAATTACATTCAGGATAACTATTGAAAAATATGAAATTAGTGCCATTGTATTGTCTGTAATGTGACTGTTACTCTATATTGTCTCTGTTCCTTTCTGGTCTATGTTACTTTTAGGCTCTTTCTTTGCTTAGAGGACCCCTTTCAATATTTCTTGTAGGGCTGGTTGGTTTTCACAAATTCTTTCAGTTCTTGTTTGTCCTAGAAACTTTTTATCTCTCCTTCTATTTTCATTGACAGCCTAGCTGGATATAGTATTCTTGGCTGCATATTTTTCTCATTTAATGCTCTGAATATATCACGCCAGTCCTTTCTGGCAGGCCAGGTCTCTGTGGATAGGTCTGCTGCCAATCTAATATTTCTACCACTGTAGGTTACAGACCTCTTGTCCTGAGCTGCTTTCAGGATTTTCTCTTTGTCTCTGAGATTAGCAAGCTTCACTATTATATTTCAGGATGTTGGCCTATTTTTATTGATTTTGAGGGGGGTTCTCTGTGCTCCTGGACTTGGATGCCTGTTTCCTTCCTCAGATTAGGGAAATTCTCCACTATTATTTGCTCCAATATACCTTATGCCCCCCTCTCTCTTTGCTCTTCTTCTGGGATCCCAATTATTCTAATATGGTTTTGTCTTATAGTATCACTTATCTCTTGAGTTCTCCCCTCGTGATCCAGTAGTTGTTTATCTCTCTTTTTCTCAACTTCTTTATCCTCCATCATTTGGTCTTCTATATCACTAATTCTCTCTTCTGCTTCATTTATCCCCACAGTTAGGGCCTCTATTTTTTATTGTATCTCATTAGTAGCCATTTTTTTTTCAACTTGATTAGATTTCAGTTGTTTTATTTCTCCAGAAAGGGATTCTCTACTGTCTTCTATGCTTTTTTTTCAAGCCCAGTTAGTATCTTCATAATCATTATTCTGAACTGTAGTTCCAACATCTTACTTATGTCCATACTGATTAGGTCCCCGGCAGTCAGTACTGCCTCTTGTTCTCTTTTTTTAAGGTGAGTTTTTCCATCTTGTAATTCTGTCCAAAGAAGAATAGATGAATGAGAGAACAAAGTACTAAAATGGCAACAACTATCCCCAGAGAAATATACACTAAACAAATCAGAAGAGACCCAAAACCAAAAAAAATTTAAAAAATTAAAAAAAATAGAGAATATATTGAGACAGGTAAACAGAATAGAGCAATACACTGGATCTTGTGTGTATTTTGGCCTGTTTGTTAGAAAAATTGTGAGGAGGGGTGCCTGGGTGGCTCAGTTGGTTAAGCAACTGCCTTCGGCTCAGGTCATGAACCTGGAGTCCCGGGATTGGGTCCCGCATCGGGCTCCCTGCTCAGCAGGGTGTCTGCTTCTCCCTCTGACCCTCCTCCCTCTCATGCTGTCTCTATCTCATTCTCTCTCTCAAATAAATAAATAAAATCTTTAAAAAAAAGAAAAAGAAAAATTGTGAGGAAGGAAAAACCTATATATGTACAAAAATAAAATTAAATAAAATGAAAGGATAGAATGTAATTCTAAAAATGATAATTAAAAGACAAAAAAAATTAGAAAAAAAAAGAAGGTATATAACAGACAGGTGAACACAACAGAGCAATACACTATATCCTGAGTGGATTTTGATTGGTTTGTTAGAAGAAACTACATCTCAAAATTGTAACAAAAGAAAAACTTATCTATATACAAAAATCAAATTAAATACATTGAAAGGATAAAATGTAACTGTAAAGATGAAAATTAAAAAAGCCTTTAACAACAACAACAACAAAAAGACAAAAAAAAAGAGAGAGAACATATCGGACAGGTGAAAAGAACAGGCCATAGACTGGGTGTATTTTGGTATTAGAAGAAATTGCATTCCAAAATTGTAAAAAATGAAAAACTCCTATACATACAAAAATAAATATAATGAAAGGATAGAATAACTAAAAAAAATTAAAAAGATTAAAAAAAAGAGTTGATAGAGTAAGCAATTGGTTGATAAAAGAATGAGGAAAAAAAATAAATTGAAAGACTAAAGAATTGTGGAGAGAAAAAAAAAAAAAAAACTACCATGAATTCTATATGTTATATTCCCCTAGCACTAAAGTTTTGCAGTTCTCAATGATCAGTAAACTTGGTTTTGTCTGGATGTTCTTGCTGATATTCTGGGGGAGGGGCCTGTTGCTTTGATTCTCAAATGTCTTTGCCCAAGGAGGAATTGCACTGCCCTTGCCAGGGGACCAGGCTAAGTAACCTGCTCCGGATTGCTCTATGTGGCTTTTGTCTCCTGAAGGCTTTCCACAAAGCTTTAGAGGATGAGAATGAAAATGGCAGCCTCCCAATCTCCAGCCCCAGCTTGGGGACCCATTACTCAGTGCACCCTCAGGGAAAAGCAGTCAATCACTCCTGTCTCCCTGGTCTCTGTCTGCACTTTGAGCTCACCCAGCCTGTGACTGAACGTTTCTATCTCAGGTAGGTGACCCTGTTTCAAGTCTCCTGTAGTAGTAATTTACCTGCAGACTCCTGCAGCATGCTCCTGTGCCAGTCCTCTTGGGGGAGAAAGGTGGGTCTCACCAGTTCTGTGATTTCTTGGGCCCCTGCTCAGAGAGCAGTCATCTGACTGTGCTGTGGTTCACGGTTTATGGGAACCAAGGTAGCACCCACTCCTGGGTTCCCTGACTAGAGCAGCCTTCCCCTCTCTGATGCCTGGGAGCTGTGCCACACTCCGGTGTCCCCGGTCTTCCTGTGACCCCAAGGATCCTGAGACCACACTGTCCCATCTAGGATTCTGTCCAAACTTTGCTGCCTGAGCACCTTTCAGGCAGGGATGTCCCTTACCAGAGCAGACTTCTAAAAGTTCTGATTTTGTGCTCTGCTGCTATATCTCTTTGGTAGCTGGCTTACGGACACCGCCCCCCCCCCCAGGTTTATCTCTCCATATATCACCTTGGATTCATTTCTCCACACCACCTACCTTGCAGAAAGTGGTCACTTTTCTATTTGTAGAGTCGCAGCTATTCTTTTCGTATATCTCTGGTTGAGTTCACAGGTGTTCAGAATGATTTGGTAGCTATCTATCTGAATTCCTGGAAACAGAGGAAACTAAGGTCTCCTACTCCTTTGTCATCTCGGACTCTATTTCCTCATCATGGTTTTGATTTGTATTTCCCTAATGATGAGTGATGTTACCCCAGTAGTTTTTACAAACCACCTACGTCCTGTTTTTCTAGCTACCACCTCCAGCCAAAAATCAAAAGATAATACTTTAAAACAAACAAACAAAACTACTTAAATTACTACTCAGAAATCATTCAGTGAGTTGTCATAATATTCAGGATAATGTTATGCCACATAGCATCACCTACAAGATCTTTTTAATCTTGGATCCTGTATACTTCATTTGTCTTCCTGACCCAACCAATTTGCTATTTTCATGATGTTCACTCTTCTGTAATACCCTCCCCTGATCTACACTTCATTTTAAGTAGTTCTAAATCGTTTCTTTTATCATAAAAGTTAAGCTTCTCCCAATCTAAGAAGATTTTATATTCCTCTTTTTAATATGGATTGTGACTTCTTTTAAAATTTATTATATCATATATTTTTCATGCTTTTTTCATAAGATTCCTCACATAATATTAGAGATATATCTCTCTGCATCCAGCTGACTATAATAGACTGTATATTCTTTGAAGGTAGGTTTTATGTTCTTTAAATTCTCAGAAACTGATATATAGGACATAATGGAAAAATAATTTGTTGAGTATCTACTAAATACATATCCAAGTAAACATGCTAAGAGGTGTCCTGGATATGAAGGTACACAACATATGGACCTTACCCTCAAGAAGCTTATAATCTTGTAAAGATGATAAGATTAAGAAATATGTCATGATGTGATAAGATTTATTCTAATGCTACAAATTGTGTGTGTGTTTGTTGGTACAAGTCTACTGTTATATGGGATTTTGCTTAGATATTTGTTAGATATTTGGTGTTGGGTCATTAGAGTTTTAAAACAGATTAGTGAAATGATGAAAATTACGCTTTAGAAAAAATTTAACAAGTGACAGTAACATAATAAGTTGAAATATACATTCAGGTTAGAGTTGAAAGCATCAATACATTATTGAAATATTCTAATTACAGGCCAAAATTCCTCAGGGAATTCTGATTTTGAAAGGGGATTTCATGTAAGCAGGGTTTTGCACCTTTTCTTCCTTATTTGGTCAGAGGTTTCTGGCCTACTTTGTCAGCCATCTTGGGCGTATCTGGTTTGATTCAGCTTCTTATGGCTTTGTTTTGGAGCTCAGCCAGGACAAGCCTCTGACTTTCTCTGTAGCTAGCCATGATTCTCTTTGCTGGCCTCCAGGCATCCTGTTAGAATCTATCTAACTGCCTCTAACACCTCCCTAATATTGGTACTATTAATAATAAATAATAATATTTAAAGAAAATAAAATCTATTCACTGCAAAGATATTAGCATAGTGTTCTTCCAGGAATCTTAAAGCATTTCCTTTATTCCATTTGGCTTCTTTTGAGATGTTTTGTAAACAATTAAATGTCATATGTATGTATATATCACCTTTGCTGCCATATATTAAACTCTCCAAGGAAATAAAAAATAATTTTTTTAAATGAATCAGTAATTAAATCTTATTAGTCAACTAATTATTTGATCAAAAATAAGTACTTATTTGTTAGTTGTTGAGTTACTTTGGACTATACCGTCTTTGAATACTTTGAGTACTTTAATGCCGAGGTTATCGATTTCAGATTAAAGCTAATAAAATTCTTACTGCATGTGTGAAGCTCAATATATTATTTGCACCCTGGGATCATGGCAAGAAATACTTCTATTCAATCATTTTTAGTGTTTCTCTGCTATACATCCAGAGAGCTTCTGATTAATTTATATATGTGTGCAGGTATTTCTAATTATTTCCCTTGGTGTGCATAATTATTCATTTGTCCATATTAAATCACATCTGCTCTCTAGTTGTTCAGTCAAAAATTTAGATTGTATATACTTCTGAATTTTTCACAAATAGCCAATGTCTGAATAACGTGAGTAATCCCCGTTTTTCTGTTAATCTTTGTAAGTGCCTAATTATATTTTTCCTTAGTCACTAAATAGTCAATCAATGAATTACTTCGTCTTTCACATCAATGTCATAGTTCATAAAGCATTCCATTTTCAAAGAAGGAATATATTTTAAGTGTCTAAGTCATTTTTCCTTTATTTTCTCCTTGATTTCCCTATGTCAATAATTATTGTAGTTTTACCTACACCTGACTTAGCATATTACAACTAAGGGATGGTTATAGTTCTCAATTTTTGTTACCTGGAAAATAATAGTTTTAAAATTTCTTAAAACTATTTCAGTATTCTTTTTTCTAAAAGCCAACTATAGATAATGAAAAAGTTTGTATTCTAGAAAACTTACTAGAGTAGCAATGACTAAGTTTCGGCAAAAGTTCCAATCCTCTCCAATGTGATCTTCTGATCTTGACAAAGACCTACGGTTCCCTTTTAACATTAATTCATCGACCTGTACTTAACTTTCAGAAGAGTATATTTATTTCATGCTCTTTCTGTTCTGAAATGCTGACAGGGCTGCAGCTGAAGTCCTTGGTAATCACAGGAAAAGATTCATTTAAAATAATGTAGGGGAAGGTACTGACAGAAAGATGGAACTGCTTATTAAAAAATACATAATTTTACCTCAGTCCTTGGTAAAATTTTCACTTCTCAGAGAATTCATCCTGTTCTTGGTTATTTTTTAACAAGTCTTTCCCACCTTAATTTATTTGTTTTATTTATTGGCAACCATATCTTCAGATCTCAGATGTTTTTGTCTATTTCCCTGTCTTCTGTCTTATATTTTGTATTTCATTTTCTTACTCAGAAATGCAAGTTCTGATTTTGTGCAATTTCCTGACCTCACTGCTAACTACTCCTCATAGTATGTTTAGCCTAATTTTTCACCTTGATCTCTGTCCATAAAAAAACTGGATTCTAAAACTCCTAAGGGAGTTTTATTTTGAAAAGTTTTAAGTTTAAATTTTATTTATTTTGAAAAGTTACATTACAGCCACATCAGAAGATAGCCTAGCAGTTTCTTACAAAACTAGACATATTCTTGCCATATGATCTAGCAAATGCTTTCCTTGATATTTACCCAAATGAGTTGAAAATTTACATTTACTCAAAACCTGCATATGAATGATTATAGTAGCTCTATTCAATTTATCAAAACTTGGAAGTATCTATTCCTTCAATAGATGAATGGATAAATAAACGGTTATACATCCTATGAGATGCATTCTCTGATCACAGTGGAATTGAGAACTATAATCTCCAACTAGATTGAAATAACACAATACCTATATGAAATATTTATGGTTTGAATAAGGAATCAAATGAAAAAAATCAGAAAAAATTTAAAAAATATTTTAAACTGAGTATCATGGCAGTATATATCAACATATCTTTAATGTAGCTAAAGTGATGACTAGAGGAAAGTTTATAAGTACAGTTATGTATAATTGTGCAATTATTTATAAATATATATAATTCACTCTATAATATATATGATTATATATAATATGTATAAAAGTATAATTACAAATGAAAACAAGAAAGATTTTAATTAATAGATCTAAGCTACCATCTCTATATGAGAAAAAGTCTAGCAAATCAAAGTACAGAAAGAAAACAATAATGATTGCTCAGTGAAATAGCTAATATTCAGTAAAGAAAACCAATTAAGCCAAAAGCTTGATCCATTGAACACATATATAACACTCTAGAATGATATAGGTAAAAAAAAGAAAATCAACAAGTGTCAGTATTAGCAGTAAAAACAGGGAGTAGGGGATAAAGGGTTGGTCATTATGGACTTTCAAGTCATTTTGAAAGATGGTAATGACATATGAAAAATTTTATCCCAATAAAATGGCAATTTAGATAGATTGGACAAACCCCTCAAAAAATAAAATAAATTAAAACATGACTTGGCTAAAACGATATAAGAAAAAATGAGAAACTGAACACTCCTTTATTAAAAAATATTGAATTCATTACAAAATACCTTCCCAGAAAGAAAAATAGTGGCCATGAAACTTCCCCCAAAATACAGGGAAAATTCTTCCATATATAAGAAAACATCAAGACCATTCTAACACACTATGTTCTAGTGAATAGAATTCACTAACAATTACTCGTTCTTGTTCTCTATTGGTCTTGGCATGAATATAATTGTCATTTTCTCTACCATTGGTTACATTTCCCGCAGTACTGAAAGGAAACACTTCTTCCTCCTAGTGTTTTCTTGATGACTAAAAAGAAAAAAGAAAAGTCTAAATTAAATGTTAATTTTGCCTTTAGTCACTAATGTCTGTTTTCACACCTTGCTGTTAATGCAAATAGATTTTAATTTAAATGCAATTTCCTTAAGGGATTTCAAATTAGTGAGGCACAAGTGGTAACATGGTCCAAAGATACTAGCATTTTTAGTCATCACTATCTGAAGAAGAGAGGTGTAAAACAGTTGCCTTTTCTCCCTCCTTCTTTGCTGTATAAATTCCTCTCCACTTCTCATATCTGTTTGCCATAATAAATTGTACCATATCCCACATGCTTCAAAATCCTGTGCCTACAAAATCTGGATCCTTTTTTTTGGTGAAGTGAGAGGTGCTGAATGTTAGGATGGAAAGCTTGGGCAGGTTTAAAAATGTGAATTCACTTTTAAGGATTTTCACGATGATGAAGAAGTGGAAGAGGATGATGACATCAGGAAGGTAAATCCAATACCACACTCAATTAAACTGCAGGAAAGTTAGGCCATTGTCCTTAGTCCTAATACAGTCTCCCATAAAAACAAACCAAAATAGCAGCTTGCAGGTGGCTGTGAATAAATTTGGATGCATTTGTAAAGGCAGATTTTGCTCTAGGCATAACCAACTGGAGCATTTTCTAGAATAGCTAGCTGTGCTCCGTGGTTTCAATCTCCAGGTCTATAAGGGAATTCCTGATTACTTTATATTGGATCTCTTACTAATAGTACTCAAGACTTGAAGCTCTTACTCTTAGATATTGCCTCTCTTAATGATTCCCAGTTCTCCTCAGTGCCACCTAAATTATTCAGATATTGGTTTATCAAGTCTCTTTTCTATTGCCTCATTTTGAAACTCCCTGCTGAGCTTGAATGTGCACAGAGGAATGTTCATATAAAATAAAAAAGGAATTTAAGAGCAATAAGAGTGCTGTCTTTCTCCACTCCAATAAGAACATGTAAGACACACGTGCGATTTTTTTTTTACCCCTGTTCGCTCTCACTTTTATTACAACATCTTTTCTCAAATTGGCGAAGTAGACAAACAGCTATTCCAGTGTGATCTCTGTACTACTAAACAACAGGTCATGGTGATGCAAAGATACAGCTAAATGATTTTCTTTCTCCCAAGGTATCAGCCCACAAATAAACAGTGTATCTATTGTAGAGTCTGCTTTCTAGTTTAGTAGTTATAGGGAATTTGGAAAAACAAAACAAAACAAAAACAGAATGCAGTATAATAATATGGTCTGTACAATACAGTCCGTGAGGATCTTATGTAAGATTTAAACATGTCTCTAAACAACTCTAATTAGCTAAACCATATTTCTTAAATCCTACCTTTGTCTAATTTGTTCCCCTAGAACTGCAAATGCCATTAATAAAGACTAGCCCATTAATCTTCAAAGTATTCCTACATTAAGAAATTGGAAGTATTCATTATGTGAATGAGTTATTGGATGTTTGACAATTTTGCAATGAAATTTTGATGGAGTTATTACAAATTTTATAATTCTTTCTTTTACTTAAGAAAAACAGCCAGGGGGTGCCTGGGTGGCTCAGTCATTAAGCTTCTGCCTTCGGTTCAGGTCATGATCCCAGGGTCCTGGAATCGAGCCCTGCATCGGGCTCCCTGCTCAGCAGGAAGCCAGCTTCTCCCTCTCCCACTCCCCCTGCTTGTGTTCCCTCTCCCACTGTGTCTCTCTCTGTCAAATAAATAAATAAAATCTTAAAAAAAAAAGAAAAACAGCCAAATTATTTCCAGACAAGCTTAAAATGTACTACAAGTCTTTAGCTGTCATTACATATTTTTCAGTTTTGAGAAATTTCATATGTTATATGGAAGAAAATTTAAAAAACTGATCTATTGTGATTCCTCCCTTAATAAAGAGATGAAACATCATAAATTGACCAATAGGGCATTAATGTTCCCCTCAGTATGATGAAATTTTAAACTGGCTCTTATTTGACTCTAGGATGCTGACCTCCCTTTTCTTAGAGCAGTTACTTAAAACAAAACAAAATAACAACAAAGAGCATGTAATTGTACAACCTTTGTAATTATAAATTATTTGTTTCTTTGAGATATAAATCTTTTTAAAAGATACATGCCAGTTTTACAACCTAGGATCTCTTTCTTGAGAACAGGGAGGCATCCCTCTGAAATGTAATCATGAAGGAAGATAGTACCCAGATCTCCCAGTCTCTGTGGGGGGACAGGAACCTACCTTTGGTGGGTGCCTTATTGCAAGTTGTAAAACTACCATTTGTTGTGTAGATAGGAGAAAGTTTACTTTTCTTTTGGTCAAGGTCAAGATTCTCCACTATTATAAACTCTCCAACCTTTGTTTCAGCAGAGTTGAGATCAGACTGCATTCTGCTACCCTGTTCCAACAAACTTAACTAAAGTCTTCCTTGCCTGCTTAACTTCTTGCCATGAATTTTTTGCTTTGGCATAATATAAATAAGTTGATGTAGATGTTTAATATAGAAAGTGACATGGTCTAAATAGAGATTCTTAATTTGTGAGACAAGAGATCTGAACCTTATCTCCATATTGATTTGGGGTTAAGTAAATAATTAAAATTTTTCTCCTGCTTTTGTATTATTATACTTATTTTCTAAATATATTTCCAGCTCTCACACACATACATATGCACACACACATTATTATAAGAATTTGGTTCACGCGATAATGGTGGGTGAGAAGCCCCAAGATCTACAGTTAACAAGTCGATGGTGTATTTCCAGTCTGAGTCCAAAGGCAAAAGACCAATATTCCAGCAGGAAGAGCTGGGCAGAGAGAGTGAATTTATCCTTACTCCACATTTTTGTTCTATTTGGTCCTTCAGTGGATTGGCTAAGACGGATCCACACTGTGAAGGGCAATCTGCTTTACTCAGTCTACCAAATCAAATGTTAATCTCATCCTGAAACACCCTCACAGACATACCCAGCATATTAGGCAAATCTCTAGGCACACGCTGACAACTAGAGTTGATAGGTAAAATTAACCATCAAAATTAGTGACTTCTATCCCATGTGGTCCACTGAGCCTATGATTCTGAATGGTTTAGGTTTGAATTTCTTTGATATTTGTTTGTAAATATGTATCGATATGCACCTGAATTATTTGTTTGGATCATTAAACATTTAATAAGTCACTTACTTCAATCTCATTCTAAATCAATATATCATTTAATGATTTTTATGAAAAATATCTTGTCAAATTTCCATTTGACTCACACTTACTTTATTTCTATTAAATAATTTTTTTCAGGGCGCCTGGGTGGCTCAGTTGGTTAAGCAACTGCTTTCGGCTCAGGTCATGATCCTGGAGTCCCTGGATCGAGTCCTGCATCCGGCTCCCTGCTTGGCAGGGAGCCTGCTTCTCCCTCTGACCCTCCCCCCTCTCATGTGCTCTCTCTCTTTCATTCTCTCTGTCTCAAATAAATAAATAAAATCTTTAAAAAAAATAATATTTTTTTTCAAATTTCATAAACTTTCTGATGAATTACCTAAGTAGTAATTTAACAGGGAGCATTTTGCTGTAATTTTCTTAATGGAAGGAGGCACAATTTTCATAAAGAGCTAGTATATTTTGCTTTTTAAATAATCTCTATTTGGAATGTTCCATTATAATTCTATTTATAGTGGAGGGAATAGTTGTTCATTAGGAAATCTCCCTCAATGTAAATATTAAAAGGTATATATAGTTTTATTTGAGACTACTACATAATTTTGCTTTAAAAAAAACTATACTGTACTCCAAAACATAACAAAATGGTCTCTTCTTTACCTTTAGTAATATATATATATA
>NC_138370.1:132466450-132490872 GCF_054177405.1 Leptonychotes weddellii
ATTCATGACAAAGAATATTTTAAATAAAAGGATCATTTATGAAAATAATCAAGTTCAATAAGAAAATTGGGACGTGTAAGGATCACCAGATCAGAAAGAAAGAAAATGTATACAAATTGAAAAAAAAAATCTGTGAGCTGGAGCAGAGTGAAGAAGGGTGAGTGACACGAAACATAGTTGGAGATGTAAATAGTGATCAGTTAATACAGGGCATAATAAAATATGTGTTAAAGACTGAGTTGTGTACCCTTAAAATCTGTCTATTTGTGGAAGAACCAAGCCCCAATACCTTAGGATATAACTGTATTTGGAGAAAAGAACTTTAAGAAGGTCAGTAAATTAAAATGAGGCCATTATGTCAGGTTCTAATTGAATATGACTGGTGTCCTTATAAGATAAGAAGGAGACACACCAAGGGCACCTGTGCATAGAGGGGCAACTGTGTCAAGAGGCAACAAGGGGGCAGTCATCTGCAAGTCAAAGAAAGAGGCCTCAGAGGAAACCAAGTCAGCTGGCACCTTGATCTTGGACTTCTAGACTCCAGGACAGGGAGCAAATAGATTTCTGTTGTTTAAGTCACTGAGTCTGTGGTAATTTGTTATGGCAGCCCTAGCAAACTAATACAGTGTGCTAGGGAGTTAATGTGAATATTTTCTTGCTTCAAAATGAGGTGGAAAAGTTTTTATGTAGGAGTATGAGGTGATATAACTCACTTAAAAGACTTATTTGATGTCCAAGTGTAGACTAGATTAGAGAACAGCATTGTAGAAATATAGAAACCGATAAGAAACTAATGAAGTTAGTAAGTTGAGCAATGAAGAAATCTGAATTTAGAATTTATCAGGGACATGGATTCAAAATACATTTTAACATTAGATCCTCAGAAGTATCTACACATCACTGAGAAAGTGGAAGAAGCACAAGTGGATAAAAGTTGGTATTTGTAATAGACATTCTATACTCCAGGTAAGCTTTAAAATATACCAGTTCTAAATGTATTTTTTTATTTTCAAAATAGTTCTAGTAAGCATCAATAGTCAGTTAAGTTTATATACTTATCTTTTGAATAGCAAAGGAGGTAATACGTGTATTTGATGCTATTTTTATTATTTGTTTTATTGTGCTATTGTTTTGTGTTACGTTTGTGAAGGTCACAATTTTTATCTCTGTGAAATTCAGGATCATTAACTCTGTAGGCAAAATAACAAAGATTCCTTCAAAGTTAGAAATATTTTTCATTCTTCAGGCAAGATGTCTCAAACAGCCACCTATACTTCTATCCTAAGTATTTGATTATTAAAGCTGGAGGAAATTATTTATCAATGCTAATGACATATCAACCAATGACATATATCCCAATTTATGAAAGATTTATTTATTTTTGACAAAGGAAGTATCAGTCATGGTAGTTATACCTAAATTTAAAATCTGCAAATCAGAGGAGGGTAGGATTGTATGAAGAGATCAATAATTAAGAGTTAGAATCATGGGGGTGCCTGAGTGGCTCAGTCGTTAAGCATCTGCCTTCAGCTCAGGTCATGGTCCCAGGGTCCTGGGATCGAGCCCCACATTGGGCTCTCTGCTCGGCAGGAAGCCTGCTTCTCCCTCTACCTCTGCCCCTGCTCGTGTTCCCTCTCTCGCTGCCTCTCTCTCTCTCTCTGTCAAATAAAAAAAAAAAAAAAGAGAGAGAATCATGGTAGGTAATTAAAACACACCAAAAATATGAAACTATGAGGTTAGAATAAATATATATAATACATATATATATATTTAAAAATCAAGAATTTTCTCTTCTCTATACCAACTCTACATTTTTGTGTTTTATTATTTTATAATGCTGAATGTTCAAACATGCATGTAATGAAATGCTTCAAAGAATAATGGATTATTTTGAAGTGTACAGAATAACCAAGTCATATAATTACTTTATTTTAGAATAGATATGTATGGCCTCAGCAATCAGACAACAAAAATAAATAAAAGGCATCTGAATCAGCAAAGAATAAGTCAAACTCTCACTCTTCACAGATGACATGGTATTCTATGTGGAAAACCCAAAAGACTCAACCCCAAAATTGCTAGAACTCATACAAGAATTCAGCAAAGTGACAGGATAATAAAATCAATCCACAGAAATCAGCTGCATTTGTATACACTAACAATGAGACAGAAGAAAGAGAAATTAAGGAGTCAATCCCATTTACAATTGCATCCAAAACCATAAGATACCTAGGAATAAACCTAACCAAAGAGGCAAAGGATCTGTACTCAGAAAACTATAGAATACTCATGAAAGAAATTAGGAAGACACAAAGAAATGGAAAAACATTCCATGTAAATGGATTGGAAGAACAAATATTATTAAAATGTCTATGCTACCTAGAGCAACCTATACATTCAATGCAATCCCTATCAAAATACCATCAACTTTTTTTCACAGAGCTGGAACAAATAATCTTAAATTTTGTATGAAACTGGAAAGACCCCGAAAGCCAGAGGAATGTTGAAAAAAGAAAACCAAAGCTAGTGGCATCACAATGCCTGACTTCAAGCTCTATCACAAAACTGTAATCATCAAGACAGCATGGTACTGGCACAAAAACAGACACATAGGTCAGTGGAACAGAAGAGACAACCCAGAAATGGACCCTCAACTCTATGGTCAACTGATCTTTGACAAAGCAGGAAAGAATGTCCAATGGAAAAAAGTCTCTTCAACAAATGGTGTTGGGAAAATTGGACAGTCATATGTAGAAGAATGAAACCGGACCATTTTCTTACACCATATACAAAAATAGACTCAAAATGAATGAAAGACCTAAATGTGAGACAGGAATCCATCAAAATCCTAGAGAAGAACACAGGCAGCAACCTCTGTGACCTCAGCTTCAGCAACTTCTGGCTAGACATGTCCCCAAAGGCAAGGGAAACAGGAAAAAAAAAAAAAAGAACTATCGGGACTTCATCAAGATAAAAACTTCTGCACAGCAAAGGAAATAGTCAACAAACCAAAAGACAACTAACAGAATGGGAGAAGAAATTTCAAATGTCTTTTTTATCAGATAAATGGCTAGTATCCAAAATCTATAAAGAACTTCTCAAACTCAACACCCAAAGAACAAATAATCTGATCAAGAAATGGACAGAAGACATGAACAAACTTTTCTCTAAAGAAGACATACAAATGGCCAACAGACACATGAAAAATGTTCAACCTCACTCTGCATCAGAGAAATACAAATCAAAACCACAACGAGATACCACCTCACACTAGTCAGGATGGCTAAAATTAACAACTCAGGAAATGACAGATGTTGTTGAGTGTGTGGAGAAAGGAGAATACTCTTACACCATTGGTGGGAATGCAAGCTGAAGCAACCACTCTGGAAAACAGTGTGGAGGTTCCTCAAAAAGTTGAAAATAGAGCTATCCTTTGACCCAGCAATTGCATTACTGGGTATTTACCCCAAAGATACAAATGTAGTGATCCAAAGGGGCACCTGCACCCCAATGTTTATAGCAGCAATGTCCACAATAGCCAAACTATGGAAAGAGCCCAGATGCCCATCGACAGATGAATGGAGAAAGAAGATGTAGTATATATACACAATGGAATAATACTCTGCCATCAAAAAAATGAAATCTTGCCATTTGCAATGACATGGATGGTACTAGAGGGTATAATGCTAACTGAAATAAGTCAATCAGAGAAAGATAATTATCATATGATCTCACTCATATGTGGAATTTAAGAAACAAAACAGAGGATCATAGGGAAAGGGAGGGAAAAAAACCATAAGAGACTCTTAATCTCAGGAAACAAACTGAGGGTTGTGGGAATTCATAGTGCCTAGCTAGAGGAGATTTAATAAACACATGCCTCCCTGGATGAGACTAGTTGAAAAGGAGTGTCCGGAAAACGGGGCCTCCTTTCGAGTTTCGGGACTGCAAACAGCCAGATCCTCATTGCGGCTCAATGCACTCATCCAAGGAGTAAATGCTTGATTTAGGAGAAATATTTTGTCTGCACGCCTGTCACGAGCACAGCTTGTTTTATTCATAGGATACTCCCATGCCACTGTCTTGATCATTACAGCTTCACATTCCTTCTTGTTTTTTGTATTCCCTAGCTGTATTGATAACATTCACAATAAAGGTGGAGGCAGAGTCTGGCTCAGGGCCTTTCGCCACTAGAGTGTCTGGTCCCCAGGCCTCTCCTTTCTCCTACTAAGGTGTCTGGAGTAATCTTTGCATTTGCTGCCTCAGGATTTGCTGGCCAAACCCAACAGAGGGTTGCTGGAGGGTAGAGGGTTAAGGGATGAGATAACTGGGTGATGGACATTAAGGAGGGTACATGATGTAATGAGCACTAGGTATTATACAACACTGATGAATCACTGAACTCTACCTTTGAAATTAATACTATACTATATGTTAATTAACTGAATTTAATTTTTTTAAAAAAGGTAAAAAATAAAAGTTAAAAGAAAGAATAGATATATATGTATGACAATAAAGATGTTCAGAGAATCATGTTAACAAATATAAAATGTAAAATAGATACGAGAGCATTAATAATAAGAAAAGAAATAGAGAATCAGCTAAATAAATTTAAGAATGGTAAATAAAGATCCATTTTGCTAAAAATAACCCTGGTTTGTCTTTTTGATCCTCATGATATCTCTTCTTCCATTAGATTTGCTCACAGTAGACATGGTGGAAACTGGGTATAAGACAGAAGATGAGTAGAGGGCATAGGACACATTGCTTAGGAGGAGCAATTGTAATATGATGTTGACATCTTCTGGAGTATGGATACCAAATTTCACTTTTATTCTTGTGGGTACTTTTTGTATTTCAACAATTCTTGATTGTAAATATCTGATGTCATCTTCTCCAACACTGAAAATTGACTCAGTTAATTGCTTATGAAGTTCTCATCAAATTTGGTTTCTTTGGATGCAATTCAAAAGACTCTGTTTTTAGCATCATTTGTTATGTTAAAAGCCTTAGCAAGGATGCCCAGACATCTTCTAAAACATCACTTCTGCCCCACAGGAAACATCTGATATTTTTACTCTCCATAAGTAGAACAGGATGCCCCTACCTCTTCCCCAGAAGAGGGGAATTAGCTGATATTGAATTTTCCTTTTTTTTTTAAGATTTTATTTATTTATTTGACAGAGAGACAGACAGAGAGCACAAGCAGGGAGAGCAGCAGAGGGAGAGGGAGAGGCAGACTCCCCACTGAGCAGGGAGCCCAATGCAGGACTCCACCCCAGGACCCTGGGATTATGACCTGAGCCGAAGGCAGACGCTTAACTGACTGAGCCACCCAGGTGCCCCTGATATGGAATTTTCCTAAATGAGTGCCAGGCACTAGTCCCTACCTTACAATCTCCAGAAAACATATGGCATATTTTTGTAAAATATCATGTCAAATTTTTTTTTCACTTGATATAAAGAGGGAGCAAAGGAGAAAACAAACACTAACACTTACATATTCATTATACTGTCTCCACAAACATGTTCGTCCCAGACAAATTTAATATATATAGGTGAAAGATTGTGATGGCAAGGGATGTAGTTTCTTGATATTTCAGCCAATCTCATAGCATTTCCAAAGCACTCATTTTAAAAATCTACTGAATACATGATACTTATTACTGTCACTATCAATTTTGAGGCATCAAAATTCCCATTTTAATCATATATCAATACTTTCTTGGCCTCAAAGACTAAGCTGCTCATCACCGAAGGAGAAGATACAGGGAGAGTGAAGCATTTATTTATATGAGCAATATGATGACACTTGGACTTTAAGCACTGTTATTTATGACTCTTTTTGATAATTCATGGAAAGAAAAAGAGGAAGAAAGGCCATCAGCATCAGTTTACTACCTCTTAACCCCAAACACAAAGCCAACACAGTAGAATACAGAAGTGAAGAATGAAAAGAAACTGAGTATTGACCATATTGTTGGAGCTCTAAATTCAGCCATGCTTGAATGGCATTTGACCTCTGGAATTGGTAACATATATAAGCTAATAAACTTCCTAACTTCCTTTTTATTTAAGCCAGTATAGATAGGACTTGTTGACACACAGAATAAAAAGCTCTTGTGATCCAGATAATACATAAAAATTTGGAGCAGAGTTAGCGGACTTTTCTTAATGAAAAAAGAACATCTCACACAAATATGTGAGAATTAAATGGATGAAGTTGACCTCCTTCCAGCCCTATCACAACCAAAAGCAGTATTTTATTCTAGTGACATAATATGGTTCTAAATGTACAAGGGGTAATGTTACGTTTATATCCTAAATATCTAATGATACTAGTTCTAAAGAGCACTAATTACTGTAAAGCCATCTAAAATCAAAAATCTAAAAAGTAAATAAAACTGTGTGATGGCAATTATCTGCTCTAGGTTTTTTGGGGGCTTGAGAACTAGTAAAATTGACCTGAGAAGACAAAAAAACAAACAAACAAAAAACCTATATTTATAATGAACATTTAGAAAGTTTTAATAATTTTAATTTTTAATATAAAAAATAGAAAAATAATCTTCAATGGAAATTTTGAAAATATTCTAAGCCTCTAAATGAAAATCTACTGAAATTAATGTACACACAACAGGGGATGAGGAGAATGGTAGTACCGCCTGGCTAATAGTTCTAATAGTCAAAAAAAGTGAAAAAGCTGCAAAAACTTTCCCCCAAAGACTGCAAAAGAGAAAGTCTCTGGGTATTAAGATAAAGAAACAATATTTATATTTATTTAATGGCAGAATTTGGTAGTTTAACAATTGAGTTATACTTGTCAATTAAATGGGGCCATTAATATAATGTAATTTACAAACTTAAACAATTTTATCTTTCATCACAATTGTATATTTTCTTGCTCTAGAACTTATTAAATAAGGGAAAAGGAATATAGCAAGACTCATCATACTTTTAAGCAAATCTTAGACTCACAAATGTTATGCATTGCTCTTTTAGCAATTTCTACTGCCTACACATCTTCCTACAAAATACCATTAAGTATAGATACCATACCTCAGCAGTAACTGAGCAATCATTTTGTGCCAATCCTCACAAATTTACATGGAGTTTTATTAGAAAATAACTACGCATAAGAGAGTTCTATGTTGTTTTTTGTTGTTGTTTTACAAGTGTTGGGGTATTATAAGGGAAATTTTATTGCCCTATACGTAGGCTTTGAGAAAATCATTCTATCAGATAATGAAAGCCTTCCTTTAGTTTTCTAAATGAGAATCTACTTTTTCTCAGTAAATTCAAGTGGAGTTTCTTGAACATAATCAAAATAGTATAGGGAGGGAGAAAGAGAGAGAGACAGAGAGATAAAGAGAGAGACAGAGAGAGAAGCCAAATGGGGTCAAACATATACATTTCTTACACCAAATCTTTCTTTTGTTTCATCCTGCATTTATTACTATTTCTAAATATCTGTCTGAACATATCATTAATGTATATTCAAAGGATGAATTATTTGTAGTATTTCTATTCCATAACTTTTCAGAGTGTTGGTCAGACAAATCACACATGCATGAATCAATTAAGAAACAGTGAAAATCAGTATATGAATAAATTCCAAACTGAAGTCTTCTTTTGAAGGTAATTGGATAATTTATCATTATTTTCACACAGGGACTCAGTAATGCCTATTATATAATTGAGTCCATAGACTTAGTGAAGGTTTTTTATATGAGGTCTTTAATGTGAAATATTGTATAACTGAAAATTGGGCTGCTTAATGTCATTTTAATTACAAATAGATACAAATTGCCATTGTATGAGAAAATGTAGAAAAAAATCTAATAAAAATGTCTTGTTTGCTCCATTGCCTGGCATTAAAAGGAAATACCTACATAAAACACACAGCATGAGCATTAGACATTCTATTCTATCATCTATGTCATTAAGGGTATTTTCTATTTTCTTAACTAAATTACTTATTTCCCCTTATGACCGCCACTTTAATACTAATACTGTTCTGTCATTTCCCACAGAAAATTTAATTCATTTGTCATGTATGTATCATTTTAATTTAGAATTTGTTATAGTATTTAAAGGTCTATGTTTTCAATAATAAATGTGTTGAGAGTACTGCTGTGCTATAAAACCACCTAACTGTATCTACTTGTAATTTTTCTGTAAAGTGGTTATCCAAAGAAAATCAGCTTATCAAGTATGAAAGTAAAACACAGTGACAAAGGTGTTAAATTAATTAATTATTTTTAATGTTTAAGTAAAATTTCATTATTTTTTCTTTCTTTCTTTCTTTCTTTTCTTTCTTTTTTTTTTTTTTTTGCTATGCATTCCCCAGGTATCAGTTAGACTTGGTTCATTTTTAAAGTATTTGCCAGCCTCAGTAGCTTTCCATGTTATTTAGACCTTCCATGTTTGGCCTCCTGCCTACTGCCTACTTCTTCACTTCAGCCAAAATTGTTTTCTTTGTTCCTTTCTACCCTAAAACCTTGTTATATATAGGTCCCATTTATTCTAGTCAATGTCTACTCATTACATCTCTCAGACTAAGTAGGCTTCTTCAAGAAAACTCCACCTGGCAGCCTTCCCGTACCACCATTCCCTGGTGCCACAGTTACCATAAAAGTAGGAGCATGATGGCTCTGCTCATGTTTCTGTTGCTGTGTCCTAGATATGTTCCAGGTACTCACATATGTGCTGACTTATCTGAGAGGACAGTCATGGTTGGATGCACCTCAGGCCATAAGCAGTTTCTAATCTCCCAAGAGGCACCCCCACGGTTCTGATTAGACCACCTCCACTACAAATATCTCTCTAAAATTTCCCCAATCTCTACAAGTATTGTCATCATCCATCCTGATAATGAAGTCAAAGTTTTGGGAGTTACATTTGGTCCCTCATGTTTTTTCACTCTTCTTTCCTGTCTAGTTTTTCAGCAAATAGTATCAATTTTATTTACAAAGTGTATCTTAAATCTGCCTACCAATCCAAAACATCATCATCTCTTAGAATTTCAAGAGCCTTCTAAATGGTCTCTGAACTTAACTTCCTATAAATTATTCTCCTTAAAAGACATGGTTATTTTCTTTTATTCTTTTCAAAATAGTGCTTGATTAGGTAGTTATACCTAGTTGGATTAAAATTCAAATGTTTCATAATTAAATTAGGCGAACATTGTCCCAGCACTCACCTATCTCCCCATCACTTTGGGAGACTACTAAGAGCAACAAACATAAGCAGTTTTCTTCGTATCTGAGATATTTTGAACATATACAAGCAAAAAATATATATGTTGCCATAATATGCTAATGATTAGGACCATGTTTGTTTTTTTTAAATTTAATACCACATAGTGGAGAATGTTTCATATCAGAATTCAATAAACTGTTTAATATATTCTATTTCAGCAGAATATTCCATTAAATGGATATAAAATAATTTATTAAGTGAGGTCCTGATTAATGAAAATTTAGATTCTCCAATCTATGATATTACAAACCATGCCTCAATCTTGTATATATCATTTCCTACAGGGTGATTACATTTAGAGAAGGGATCCTAGAAGTCTGATGCAGAATTAGAGGATATATATTTTTCAATTTTAATAGATGTTGCCAAATCCAGAAAACTGTGACAATTTACAGTTTCTTTAGCAATGTATGTTTGGTTGCATCTTTGACTTCTAATTACTGGAAGAAGAGTATAAATGCTTGTAAGTAAAGAATGGTTGTCAGTAGATGTGTTTATGGTTCCTTCTATGTTTATTTAATGCTACAGTACTCTTTAACATTCCGACAGCTTCTGAATCACTCAGGGATGATGCCTTTCCCAAAGAGCAGGAAATCGATGAGTTGCCCCATAAATTATGATGTGTCTTGGCTCAAAAATATAACTTGCCAAGTCCAGTCATTTCTCACCAGTTTTAACTAAAAAGTCTTGAGAATATGAAGCAGAGAGTGGTGGAAGCAGCACTTACAAGGTTTTGATGTGGAATAAGACAGGACAGACTGTGATAGGCCACATGCAAGATGAAGTTGTGATGGAAGAGAACATTACAATAAGCAGAACGAGTCAATAGAAAAATAAAAGTGAGCAGATACACAGAACGAAGTTGTGCTATGATGTAGGCCATGCATGCTGGATCGCAGAACAGTCTCGGATTCAGGGCAGCTTTGGAACTCCAGACCTTGTGTGTATATTTGTTGTTGTTGTTTTTTTCTTAATACCTTGTTTTAGAATTAAAATGAAGCCTTTCATAATATATCTGCCCATTGTCTTATTTCACTGACAAAACAAAAACAAAAACAAAATCATTCTTTTGTGGCTTGCCAAGATATAGCTATTCTACTGACAGAGTCAGGTATACACAACATGAATTTTTTTAATAATTATTATTTAATAAGTTGCCATGCTGTGACCATGTTTGCTTTTTTTTATTTATTCCTTTCTTCTTTATCTTTTCTTATAAAATTGTTTGATGTTTTAATTCTGGTCTCAATTTCCTTAGCAGTTTTTTCCTGAGATCTATAACCATGAACTCTCAACTTTATTTCTTACGCAACTCGGTCCGGCAACCTTCTGCTTTTGCTGAATTTGTAGTTTGGAATTACATTAGTTTTATTCGTAAAGGGGTTTGAGTTTTTGTTAGTTCCTCCCCTCTGTTTTCAGTGATCTCTGGGAAGAAAAGCAGGATGTGCTCCTCTATCACTATTTGCAACACCACTTTCTTCTTACCTTAGGTCCTATGATTTTGTTCTTTCCTATTCTAAAGCACACATCTCCCAGCTATTTCTCAAACATGCAGATCTTTCAAATGCTGCTTTTTTGGGAGAAGATTTCCTGATAACACCTTTCCCTGTCTCAGAATGCCTGCCTACTCCCTAAATCATCATGTCCACTCATTTCTTTCCTAGCACTTTTCAGTTTAATGCATTTTCTTGTTTCTAGATTTTCTGGTAATAGAAGATTAGAATGGAATCTCCATTCAGCCAAAAATTAAAAACATCAATGTGCATATTAACTTGATAATAATGTTTGATATTGGGATTCAAGGAAGAGTCCACCTCTTCATCTTCTTTTGGAGAACCCAACTTCAGGCATGTGGTGGAACAAATGGAGGTTATGTGTGTGTGTGTCTCTTTGTGTTTATGTATAAAATTTTTACCTTAGGGCTTATTAGCATTAATTAATATCAACTATATCTTTGGAGATGAAGTAGGGAATCTAGTAAATGCAAGACATCAGCAACAGAATAATGGGTTTGGGGAGAAAAAACTGGAAGAATATAGTATTTCTATGACTACATTATTGGATACTGTTAAGGGTTGAATTGTGTCCTCTCAAAATGATATGCTGAAATCCTAGCCTCCAGTACCTTAGAATCTGATCTTATTTGGAAATAAAGTCTTTGCAGATGTAGTCAAATTAAGATAAGGCCATTAGATGGGCCCTAATCCAATATGACTGGTGTCCTTATAAAAATGAGTAATTTGGACCCAGACTCGAACATACACAGAGGGAGGATTATGTGAAAAGACTTTGAAATAATGTCATGAGAAGATTGGATTTATGCTGCCACAAACCAAAGGAAGTCTGAGGCTACCAGAGACTAAGCAGAGGTAAGGAAGGATTCTCCTACGGGTTTCTGAGGGAGAAAGGCTCTGAATTCCAGCCAGGCTGTAAGATAATATATTTCTAAGCCACCTAATTTATAGTGCTTTGTTATGATAGCCCTAGGAAATGAATACAAATGCCAAGAAAAATAGAATAAAAAATTAATTCATATAATTCCAAATGCACATCACCAGATCATACCAAATATTAAGTAACTACTTGGAACTTTCAAAAAAAAAAAATCACCAGCAATCAGAAATATAATTGCTTTCTCAGAAACAGATATACTCTAAAACAGAATTGTCTTCATTAATATGTAGTGAAACATTTTTCAAAATTCTTCTCATTTCATAACATAACACACCTGTATATATTAATCCCCACCCCCAACTCCATCTAATACTCAGCATTACCAAAAGACTTAAGAAATGCAATGAAGTTGAATAGATTTATTTTTTCACTATTTCTATATTTTGTCTTTATTGCAATAAAACATATGCTTTTAAAATTTTTTTGTTTCTTTGTTTTTTTTTTTTTTAAAGATTTTATTCATTCACTTGAGAGAGAGAGAATGAGAGACAGAGAGCATGAGAAGGAGGAAGGTCAGAGGGAGAAGCAGACTCCCTGCTGAGCAGGGAGCCCGATGCGGGACTCGATCCCGGGACGCCAGGATCATGACCTGAGCCGAAGGCAGTCGCTTAACCAACTGAGCCACCCAGGCGCCCCTCTTTGTTTTGTTTTTTATCTTTTTCAAGTTTTTATTTAAATTCCAGTTCATTAACATACAGTATAAAATTAGTTTCAGGTGTAGAATTTAGTGATTCAACACTTACATACAACACCCAGGGCTCATGGCAACAACTGTCCTCTTCAATCAGCTTCTTATTTAGATGTGCTGGACCTTTTCTGACAAAATCCTGGACTTCCACAACAGCTCTTTCATCTGTGGATGATTTCCTAAGTCAGTGTTTTTCAGGGGCTCCTAGGCAATGGTTGAGAGGGGATGGAGCCAGTTCACAGTCTACTTCATGGTCCATAGCTGGGACCACGGTCTATATGCTTATTATCATAACATGCACAAGTGGGTGAGACTCCACCTGGATCCCTTACAGTTTGGTGCAGGATCCCACAGCTTTCACAAAGGCACTTTTGCCCTTGGATGCATGCTAAATTGTGTTCAGTAGTGAGCTAGGATGCTTTATTTGGGTATTGCTACTGTCACTACCAATTAAAACTTTTTTAAAAGTCATATTGCTATTTCTTGTATGTGTATTTTACTTGAAAATGCCTAATAAGTATAGAAAAGCAAATATGAATATATTAAACATCCAAGCCTCTTCCCAGAAAAACAAACATACTGATCGTTTTTATTTCATAATTTGTATAAAAACAATAAAAAATTTCAGATAAATTTTACAAGGTTATTCACTTTTACTCTCCCTTTAATCAGCTATTTGACTTAGAATACTTTAAATGCTTTATTTCCTCTTTCATACCCAGTAGAAGTCATCAATCTATAGAATCTTATTTTGAAATGATTTTCTAAAGTCTATATAACAAATACATAATTTTATATGAGGATACAAAATGACAATATCTGATTCTCCATTTTTAATCAAGTGCTTAGGAAGAAAATAAGCAATATTTTAAGTAAACTAAAATGGAATTTGTTTTTTACCATGTCTCATAAATGCCAAACAATGAAATGATTTAGTTTTAAAAGTTATTATGTCCCAATTGATCTTCCAGACAACGGACTTATTATCTAATTATGAAGATATGCACATTTATCAAAAGTTAGAACCATCTGTCTCAATTCTGTTTAATTTCATTATATATTCATCATTTAGACAGCTAGCTTATGACATAAGCCTCTACCAATGAGTAATTCTATACTGATTATCACTTGAGAACGTGCACAGGCAGACATCAGTCAACTCTTATTAGTCTACTTTGAAATTAAAATTCTACCAGTAATAGGCTGCTGACTAGCCAGTCATCACTAATAAATGCATGGAAATCTCTGGCGTTCCCCTAAAGAAATCTAAAACTATCAGTGTCTTTCTTTCAGCAAATCATATAAACTTAGAATTCATAAATACTTCTTGAAATGAGACTCATGTACACAATATAGTCAAATATATTTAGGCCCGTGTACACATATTCAAAATTTGTATTTTTAGATAGAGATCAAGAAAGAATAATTATAATTTAAAACATCTGTGTCTAAAATATTTGTAACATTCATAAGATTTTATATTTATGGGAAATTTAACAATAATTCTGGTTAATGACTTGGGTCTGAACATCAGGTTAGATACTGAATACAATTTCCTTTCCTTATATGTGTAATTTTTATTAACAAAAAACATTTTGTTAAATCAGTAAGAATATGGAAAATTATTTACAATCAGCCTCCCCTAGCATTGGGACCACGTTGTGGGGAGCTCCTATTCTAATCTTACACCATGGGGGATTGCAGGAGAATCTATGGAGTTCAACCACTAGAAATTAAACTAATTAAACATACAGTGATGGAAAAGTGAGGAGGGGCTTGCAACCAGAACACAGACCTTGGCAGACCAAGTTCATACCTGTGGTATCCAACTTGTAATTCCAACCAAAGATTTTGCTCATCTGTAGGACCAAGTCAGGGGCACACTCTGGCCAGGGAACTCAGTGGGGTACAGGTCTACATGATGCAGATTTTCAAATAAGGAATTTTTCTGGCTGTGAAATCCAGTTTGCCTGTGCCTAGGCAATGAGCTGAATCACAGCCCGACCACTGTGGAATGACTTCCAGCCCCATGTGATCAGAAAAGCTGGAGACAACTTCTGGAAACTGTCATACAGCAGTACATGAGCTGAAACACAGGTGAACAGAGTTGATCACCTACAGAGCAAAGTCCATATAGAGAGTGGATCATTTCCGTGCTATACATAGGCAGGGGGATTAATTGATAGCCAAGACTGAGGAAAACTCCCCACCAGTTTTTATTGGAGATCTAATTTAGGAAAATGAGAGTAGCCTGGAGTGGCCACGTCCCCTCCCATAAAGCTAAAAGTCTGCAACATAGCTCTCCACTATGGAGAGTGTCTTCTAGCCTTAGGCCAGAGGGCTGGCAACAACTCCTGGAAGCTGTGGGCTCAGGAGCACTGCAGGCAAGAGATAGGCAAACAGAGCTAATAGTCTGCAGAGCAAAGCAAGTGTCCCTATTTGGTCAGGAAACTTAGATTGTGGGTCAGCTTGTATTAAAAAATGGGAATTTACCAGCTTTAGAGCTGCTTCTCACACTTGCTTCAGGCAGAGAATTTAATTCATAGCCCCACTCATCATTGAATATAGACTTCACCCTGTTTAGCCAGGGAATGTAAACAGAACACAGGAAGCAGCATAGCCCACTCCACAGCCCTCCATACAGTGACACTTGAATAGAGAGCATGGCCTTGGGCTCCCCTCATTTATAGGGCAAAACTGATAGCTTCACCTGACCAGAAATTCAGTGCATACTGCATACTCTGGTCTGATTTAAGGCCCCCAAAACAAGGAGCTGCATGTTTTTGGGTCCTGTCTGGCTGACCTGCCAGGGCAGAGAAGCTAAGTCATAGCCTTGTATGCAACTGAATATAGTACACAGTCCCAACTATCTAGTAAGCCTGACCAGAGAATCCAGGCAATGCAGAGACCATCCTACAGTCTCACTTGAATAGCGAACCAAACCAGCAGTCTTATCTAACTGTTCTCAGCCCACTGGCACATACCCCCAACCCCAACCTCAATAGCTTAAACAGCGGTCTCAACCAAAATTAGATCATAATAGCAGATCCTACCTGCCCCAAAACATTAACAGCAGAAACACCCAGAAACCCAAACTGAGCTGATTGGAGAACTGCCTCTGCTAAAGCAAACCTGTAAAGTCTGGAAGAGGAACCAGATTACTCAAATAAGAATGTCCCAGTGCAAGAAATCAAGGATCATGAAAAAACATGCAAATATGACATCACCAAAGGAAGATAATAAAACTCTAATAACTGATTTTAAAGAAATGGAGCCCTATGAGCTGTCAGGCAAAGAATTGAAAATAATCCTCTTAAGAAGTTTTAGTGAAATCCAAGAAAACACAGGCAGACAACCAAACAAAATTAGGAAAACAATGTATGAACAAAATGAGAAGTTTGATGAGGAAATAGCAACCCTCTAAAGAAACAAAAACAAAGAAGTCCTAGAGTTGAAAAATACAACTGAACTGAAGAATTCAATAGAGTTTCAAAAGTAGACTTGACCATGCAGAGAAATGAATCAGTGACCGGAGGAAATACACTGGAAATTACCCAGTCAGAGAAGCAAAAAGAAAAAAAAAAGAAAAAAAAGAAAGAATTAAAATAGTGAAGAAAAGCTATAGGAAATATGGGATACAATAAAAAGAAACAACATTCACATTATGGGAATTCCAGATGAGAGAGAGAAAAAAAAGGAACAAAGGTATATTTAAAGTATAATGGCTGGAGGGCGCCTGGGTGGCTCAGTTGGTTAAGCGACTGCCTTCGGCTCAGGTCATGATCCTGGAGTCCCGGGATCGAGTCCCGCATCCGGCTCCCTGCTCAGCAGGAAGTCTGCTTCTCCCTCTGACCCTCCCCCCTCTCATGCTCTCTCTATCTCATTCTCTCTCTCAAATAAATAAATAAAATCTTTAATAAATAAATAAATAAAGTATAATGGCTGGAAAAAAAAAAAAAAGTAGAATGGCTGAAAACTTCCTGAACCTCTGGAGAGAAATGGACATCCAGATATCTAAGGCCCAAGAGACCCCAAATAGGTTAAACATGAAGACAGCTACACTGAGATACATCATAATTAAACTGCTACAAGTCAAAGAGAAAAAAAAAAAAAAGAATTTGAAGAGCAATAAGATAAGAGAGAGAAGTTACATATAAGGAAACCCCCATGAGACTGTCAGCAGTTTCTCAACAGAAACTTTTCAGGTAAAAAGAAAATGGGATGATATACTCAAAATATTGAAAGACAGTAACTGTCAACCAAGCACTCTTATATTCAATGAAGCTCTCCTTCAGAAATGAAGGATAGATAGACTTTCTCAAGCAAACAAAAGCTCATTGACAATATACCTCATCACACAAGAGCTCTGATGGAGATGGACAATGAGATTAATGTTGTTTTCATGCCTGCTAACACAACATCCATTCTGCAGCACATGAATCAAGGAGCTATTTCAACTTTAGGTCTTATTGTTTAAGAAATACATTTTGTAAGGCTGTAGCTACCATAGTTATTTCTCTGATGGATCTGGGTAAAGTAAATTGAAAACTTTCTGGAAAGTATTCATTCTAGATGTCTTTAAGAACATCTGTGACTCATAGGAGAGGTCAAAATATCAACACTAACAGGAGTTCAGAAGAAATTGATTCCAACCCTCATGGATGACTTGAGGGAGGGGTTCAAGACTTCAGTGGAGGCAGTAACTGCAAAGGTGATCTAAATAGCAAGAGAACTAGAATTAGAAGTAGAGTCTGAAGATGTGACTGAATTACTGCCCTCTCATGATAAAACTTGAACAGATGAGGAGCTGCTTCCTATAGATGAGCAAAGAAAGTGTTTTCTTGAGATAGAATCTATTCTTGGTGAAGATGTTATGAAGATTGTTGAAATGACAACAAGGAATTTAGAATATTATGTAAACTTAGTTGATAAAGCAGCAGCAGGTTTCAAGAGAACTGACTTCAATTTTGAAAGATGTTCAAATGGGTAAAATGTTATCAAACAGCATTGCATGTTACAGAGAAATTGTTTGTGAAGGCAAGAATTGATGTAGCAAATTTTACTGTCTTATTTAAGAAATTTCTACAGCATCTAAACCTTCAGCAAACACCACCCTGATCAGTTAGTAGCCATCAACACTGAGGCAAGACCTTCCACCACCTCAAGATTGTAATTTGGTAAAAGCTCAGAGCATGCTAATATTTTTTTAGCAATAAAGTATTTTTATTTTTTATTTTTTAAAGATTTATTTATTTTAGAGAAAGCAAGCATGAATGGGGGAGAGACAGATGGAGGGGAGAGAATCCACAAGTAGACTCCCCACAGAGCATGGAGCCTGACGTGGGGCTTTATTCCAGGACCCCGAGATCACGACCTGAGCCAAACTCAAGAGCCGCCAGCTTAACCAACTGAGCCACCCAGGTCTCAGAAATAAAGTAATTTTTTTTAAGATTTTATTTCTTTATTTGAGAGAGAGAGAGAATGAGTGGAAGGAGGGGCAGAAGGAGAGGGAGAAGCAGGGAGCCCGATGCAGGACTCAATCCCAGGACCCTGGGATCATGACCTGAGCTGAACACAAACGTTTAACCAACTGAGCCACCCAGGTGCCCCAGCAATAAAGTATTTTTAATTAAGGTATGTATACTGTTTTTTCAGGCATAATGCTATTATACACTTAATAGACCACAGTACTGCATAAACATAACTTTTACATGCACTGGGAAACCAAAAAACCCATTTGACTTACTTTATTGTGATACGTGCTTTATTGCAGTGGTCTGGAACTGAATCTGCAATATCTCCAAGATATGCCTGTAACCAAAGGAAACAGAAACTCTAACTTGGAAAGATATCTGTACTCTGTGTTTATAGCAGCATTATTTATAGTAGCCAAGACATGGAAACAAAACAACTTAAGGGTCCATCAATGGATTCATGAATAAAGATGATCTGGTGTGTGTGTGTGTGTGTGTGTGTGTATAATGGAATATTATTCATTTATGACAAACATGAAAGCCATATGCTAAGTGAAATAAGAAAGAGAAAGACAAATACTGTATGATTTCACTTATATGTGAAATCTTAAAACACACATACACATACACAAACTTACAGCAAAAGAGATCAGACTTGCGGTTACCAGAGGCAGAGGGTGGGGGGAAGGTAAATTGGAGGAAGGTGGTCAAAAGGTACAAAATACCAGTGATAAGATAAATAAGTACTAGATGTAATATACAATACAATAACTATAGCTAACACTCCTGTATGATATACAGATAAGTGAGTAAATCCTAAGATTTTTCATCACAAGGAGAATTTCTTTCCCTTTTTTTCTTTTTATTGTATCTGTATTGAAAAATGGATGTTTGTTGAAACTATTGTGGTAATCATTTCACAATATATGTAAATCAAACAAAATGCTGCATGCTTTGAACTTATATAATAATATATGCCAATTATTTCTCAGTAAAATTGGAAAAAAGGAAAGATACTTAAACAAATTTAAAAAAAGCAAAAATAAAATGTATCTTACATACGGCACATCTCTTTGCCTATCATTATGATCACAAGTAACAGAAATAATAGGCTCAAAAATTGTCAAAAGGAAAAATTTTTCCCTCTAATCAAATCAAATGCAGGGATTATATATATAATTATATTCATATATTATACAATATATATAAATGAGAAGCAAAACATCTGATAAAATTATTTTTAAATATAACCTATTTTAATTCAACAGCAACTTACATAAAATGATTAAGAGAAATTGTCTCTAATCAAAGGTAAGTTTTGCATATTATATGGGAATCTAATTTCCCAACTTATATCTCTCTGAGAGATTTACTATCAAAATAAGAGGTTTACTAGGAAGCCAAAGCCAGTGAGAGTGGGAGAAATTTGGACCAGGCAGCCAGGGACCTAAAACAACTAGAGTTAACCCATGAAATATGTAGCAAGCAGTGTGTTATTTGGCATCCAAGGGGGTGTGATACACTTAGAATTGATATTAGCCGATTTTAGTACTAAAAAAGAAACAATATGTTGGTTGGGACAGCATTATAACAAAAATGAAACATGAAGAAAGTCAGATATAACAGTCATTTCTCTTAATTCCTTCTAAAGAATAGCTTTTCAGCCAGCAGCTGAATTTTTATTAGTAACCAGGTCAAATTTCTCTGATAGAAAAATATAGGTGAAAATACTCTATTAGAACTCCAACTACATAGACAGTAGTTTCAAACCCATAGTGATACTATAACCCTTACTAAGATAACCAAAACAAAATATAAATTGTACTTTAAAGATTGTTAATCATTTCACATGGTATATAATAAGCAGGGCTAACTTCAAACACCATTAAATCACCATTTAAGGATAAGAGCAATTAGACACTACCTTCACATGACATGGAAGCTCAAGACTCTGTGATTCTCAAGATTGATAAGGAGAAAGATCTGGGCTGTTGTTTTAAGTTAAAGTCTTTGGAATAGAATGAGGAAATGTGTTATCTGAGACCAAAGGCCCTAAAATTTCAGCATGTATCAGAATATTTGGAAAGTTGTAACAAATGCATATTTCTGCACCTTTCCCAAAAGAATTTAAGCAAACATTCTGAAATAGACAGTAAGTGGTTCACACTTTAAGATTTATGGTTCTAAGCAGAGTAGAGGTCATAATGACTGTTTTAAGGTATTTCCTCACAGAATTTTGACTTCCTAGTCAGATTACATGCAAAATTACAAAGGTGGCAGCATGATTTAGAGAGGCTTCTGAAGGCAGCAACAAGCATGCTTGGTCTTAAGGTATTAGTTATCTTGAATTAAACAGACATAGGGAAAAAGTTTTCTACTTTATCTGTTTGTCTGAACCACCTGAGTCACCAAATCAGAACTAATTACCCTAACTCACAGATATACTAGGCTATCCAAGGAATCGAAACAACTTCAGGAAGGAAAGGGAAACACAATGAAATCAAAGCTCAGAAAAAGACACACAGACACACAAACAAGTAAGTAATCTTCCCTTGGAAATGCTTAATTATTTGAAAATTGTGAATTCTTTATTTTATCCTTAACTATAGAAGGCAAGAGAATGTACATACTTTCCAGGATAATATTACCCACAGTATAGCCCTAATGTGCTTAATTATGAAGTTGAAACTTCAGAAATTATTGAATAAATGATCTTACCCAGGCTCCTGGGTTTATGAGATCTTTTCCATACCTTATAGACTCTATAAACCTCCTTAACAGAGAGGCTATAACACCATTGATTGTAGAAAATTTGAATTGCCATTTCAAAGCAAAAAATTTTCTTAATTTTGAGAAGTTATAGTGATATGAAAGATTATGTATTGTCTTTAAAGGTGCTGTAAAATGAATCTAAATTATAAGATCATAGACGCCAAAACAGCAACTTCCTAGCTTCTCCTACCCGATCAATCTATTTAGACCCTCTCTCAGCACTGCATGTCAGTTAGCAACTCAGTAAGTGTTAAAGAGCTTTTCCTAATTTATTATCTGTGCATAAAGAGATTTTATATTTAATTATTTCACAATTTATCTTGAACATATATACATTTAATGTATACTTTTACTCCATTTTAAGGAGAAATTACACTCCTTTAATGTTGATCCAAAATATTCAGTGTTACTTTAGATACTGCCCTACCATCTCAAATGAAATTTAAAGTGTGCAGTAGTAAACATTCTTTTTTTTTTTTTTTTTTTTATTCATTTGAGACACACAGATACAGAGACAGAGAGAGAGAGAGCATGAGCAGGGAGAGAGGGAGAGGGAGAAGCAGGCTCCCCGCTGAACCGGGAGTCCGATGTGGGGCTCGATCCCAGGACCCTGGGATCATGACCTGAGCCGAAGGCAGACGCCTAACCATCTGAGCCACCCAGGCGCCCCAGTAGTAAACATTCTAAGGATAACCTCATATTTGAACTTATAAAATAAAAATGACTATTTCCAGCATATTTATCTTCTTTTTATTTGAACGCATAATAAAGATTTTAATTTTTTTGGTGAACTAGAAAAATGTATTTTTGCCATTGCAAACAAGAAAAATACAACATATGCAAATAAAAATTTTTCAATTGCTATACTGCAAGTGTTATCATTAGAAATTGAGTACATCAACCCATTGTCTGTGGCTTATATTGGTTTTGCAAAAGTCACAGTTTTACTGTTTCTCTTTTGAAACATAATGTCTCTTTTTTTCTCCTCAGACTGTTGCAAGAGGTTTTATTTTGGTCTTTGGTTTTCAGTAGCTTTTCTATTATCAGCACATGGTATATACTGCTCTGGGAATTCCAAGTCTTCTTGAAGATGTAGATTAATTTATTTTTCAATAATGAAAAATTCTCAGCCTCTATTCAAATAATATTTCTGTCTTATTAAATTCCATCTTCTGAGACTTAAAATGCACATATGCAAACATTTTTACCATAGACATACTTCACTACCATGCTTCCTACTGTTTTTTATCATTTCTTTTTTCCATGTTTTATTCTGAATTTTTTTTTTTTCTGATCTTTTCCCCAGTTCATACTTTTCTCTTTAGGAATTTGAAACTAATGCTAAACATAGCCATTGAGTTATTTTCGATTATTATTTTCATCATTCCTATAATTTTCATGAGCTCTTTATTATTGTTTCCTATTTTCCATTAAAGCTCTGATCAACTTCTCTAATAAATTATCAATCTTTTATTTCAATTCCTTATCATAATAAGCATAGTCCTTTGAAAGTACATGACTGATGGATCTAGTTACTTGGTTCACTGTAGTTTTTTCTCCCTATTTTCTGTACTTTCTTCTAAATATTGGTTATATTGTTCTGTCTTCTTTTATGTCTAACTAATTTTGACAGATTCCTATGAACTCCAGACCTGAGCCTAAGGCAGCCGCTTAACAAACTGAGCCACCCAGGTGTCCCAAGCAAAATGAAAATTAATAATTTTTCTTGTTCCTAATCGTGGAGAACTGAGATTGCAGGGCAAACCCCTACTATGAAATCGGGATAGGTAGGCAAAACAAAACACTTACAGCCAAGGTCCTACTTAGAGCAGACACCCTATCAACTGAAGTAATAAACTAGTGGGGATACTTAACTGGCAATTCTGACTAACTGCTAAGGCTGATTGTGGACTACACTGAGTGAGAAACTACTGGGAGCTGCCATCTTAGAAGGACTCACATTACATGGATTTAATCTTCAAAAACTCCAAAATTTCTCACTGTAAATAGCCAGAAATGATTACTCATTGGCTTGGCAAGGGATGGGGTAAAGTGCCCAGAGAGTTTTCATTAAAATAGCTTATTTTCTAAGGTAAAATACTTTGCCAGAGCCTTGTTACTTGTGAGCTAAGAACATTTCACTGAGTCCAGCACCCTTTAGCCTTCCTTTCTCATCTAAGTGGGGGGAAAAATACATGTGAACATAATAGCCCAGAGGCAAGCCTGAAATACTGAAATTTAATTATAAGATATAGAACATTTCCTTTCCCACACATCTTACACCTGTTGATGTAATTATCAACATGGCACCACTCTAAATAACAATGGATTACTACTGAAAAAGCAGGAAGAAAAGATATTTGATAAAAAGGTTCCTATGGAATCCTAAAGAAAATAGAGGGGATGAAAATCAAGGACACGAGAGGGTTTCAAGTTTCTGACATACACAGTTATAATAATCAATAAACATTGCCAACTCCTAGAAAGACTTACATAAAATATCATGCTAAGACCTGTTTACCTCAGTTCTTATTACCTGATACATTATCTATGGCTTTCAAAATTATTAAAAAAAAAATTACAAAAACAAACAAAAAAATTACAGAGGATGCTGGAAGGCAGAAAAAAAATTCTGAAAAGACAAAGCAGGTATTAGAGGCATACTCCTAATAAGACACAGGTTGTCAGATAGGAAATATAAAGTATCTATGATTAATATGTTAAAAGCCCTATGTTAAAAAAAAATAGCATGTAAGAACAGACAGAAATTGCAAGCAGAGCGATAGAACCTCTAATGTAGAAGGATGGAATCTCCAAGACAAAAATCAAAGGAAAATTATTTTTTTTCAAAAATAATTGATGGGGGCACCTGGATGGCTTAGTTGGTTAAGGGTCTGCCTTCAGCTCAGATCATGATCCTGGGGTCCTGGGATTAAGCCCCACATTGAGCTCCCTGCTCAGTGGGGAGCCTGCTTCTCTCTCTGCCTGCTGCTCCCCCTGCTTATGCTCTTTATCTCTGTCAAATAAATAAATAAAATATTTAAAAAAAAATGTCTGTGATGGGCTAACCAGGAGATTATATACAGCTAAAGAAAGCATAAGTGAGTCTAAATATATATCAACAAAAGATGTAGCATGCAAATAATTGGAATAATAGAAGGAGATAAGAATGGAGCAAAAGAAATATTTGAAGTAATAGTTGCTGAAAAGTTTTGCAAAATTAATGACAGACACCAAACAACAGATCCAGGAAGCTCCAAAAACACCAAGCAGGAAAAATAGCAAAAAACCTACATGTGGACATATCATATTCAAACTAAATACCAGACATAGGAGATCTTGAAATAACCCTGACAGTTGTAATGGAGCAGGAAAACATCTTAACTTGAAGTAACCAGAATGAGAATTACAGTAGATTTTTCTTTGAAGAAACTATGCAATCGAGAAGAGAATGGATGAAATATTTAAAGTGTAGAAAGAGGGCGCCTGGGTGGCACAGATGGTTAAGCGTCTGCCTTTGGCTCAGGTCATGATCCCAGGGTCCTGGGATCGAGTCCTGTATCGGGCTCTCTGCTCCTTGGGAGCCTGCTTCTCCCTCTGCCTCTCTCTCTCTCTCTGTCTCTCATGAATAAATAAATAAAATCTTAAAAAAAAAAAAAACTAAAGTGTAGAAAGGGGGGGGAAGTACCAATCTAAAATTCTATGCCCAGCAATATTATCCTCCAGATGTAAAGGAGAAATAAATATATTTTTCAGGAAAAAAAAAAAAAAAA
>NC_138370.1:132490972-132542105 GCF_054177405.1 Leptonychotes weddellii
AGATACCTATACTAAAAATAAAATAGTTTTATCATAGGTGGAAATAGATTAAACAAGGTAAAGTATAATAAAGTGCATTTGATGGGGTAGGAAAAGATATAAAATAATTATATATATATTTCTCAATTAAAATCTTAGATATAGAGGGGTGCTACATATAATGAATGGATCAATTCTCCAAGAACACATAAAAATCCTAAATGTACTTAACAAGAGAGTATGAAAATATCTGAGGCAGGACTGTAGAATTGAAAAGGTGGATAAGTCCTTTAGCATAGCTACAGAAATTAACATTCCTCTTTCAATGACTAATAAATCAAACAGAAAGAAAATTAAGAAAAATAGAGTTGTTTTAAGAAACATCATCAATAAACTTGATCTAATTGACATTTATAGAAGATAGAATATCCGATTCAGCAACAGCAAAATATGTACACATCTTTTCTAAGTCCCCATGAAAATTCTCCAAGATAGGCCACTTTTTGGGCTATAAGACCCTACCTAACATATATTAAACAATAGAAATCATACAAAACATCCTCCCAGACCATAAAGGAATTAGAGTAGATTACATACAACAGATAGTTTATAAAAAAAATAAAATCTCAAAATAGAGATTAAACAACATACTTCTAAGTAACATATAGTTCAAAAAAGAAATATCAAGAAAAATATTTAAAACAATCTGAGTTCATTGAAAATGAAATTCAGGGATGCCTGGGTGGCTCAGTGTGTTAAAATCTGTCTGCCTTTGGCTCAAGTCATGATCCCAGGGTCCTGGAATCGAGTCCTGCATCAGGCTCCTTGCTTAGTGGGGAGCCTGCTTCTCCATCTGCATGCTCTGCCTGCCACTCTCTCTGCTTGTGTTCTCTCTCTCTCTCTGAAAAAAAAAAAAAATAAAATCTTAAAAAAAAAAAGAAAATGAAATGCAATGTATCCAAATTTGTGGGATGCAGCCAAATCAGTGCTTAGAGGGAAATTCATAGAGTTAAATGCATTTATTAGAAAATAAGAAAGATATAAAAAGGATCACCCCAAGAAAATAGAGAAAAAAGAACATTTTAAGTATAAAACAAACAGAAGAAAATAAATAAGATTAGAATAGAAATCAAATAAATTGAAAACAGGAAAACAATAAAGCCAAAAGTGGATTATTTGGAAAGGTCAAAAAAATGATAAACCTCTATCCAGGCTAACCAATTAAAAGAGGGGAAGACACAAATTACTAACATCAGCAGTGAAAGAGGAGTCATCACTCCTAATCCCATGAACATTAAAAGGATAATAAAGGAATACTGTGAAAAGCTCTATGCCCATAAATTTGATAACAGATGGAATAGTCTCATATCTTCAAAGGCATGAACTGCAAAATTGAACCCAAGGAGAAATAAATTATCTGAAAAAGTCTGTATCTGTTAGAGAAAATGAATTTATAATTAACCACCTTTCAAAAAAGAGTTCAATAGGTCCAGATGGTCTCACTAGTGAATTCTACCAAAAATGTTTAATGAAGAAATTTTGTTTATTTTCTACAATCTCTTTCAGAAAATAGAAGACAAGGAAACAGTTTTAAACTCATTCTTTGAGGCAAGCATTACCCTAATACCAATAATATACAAAGATATTATAAAAAAGGAAACCTGTAGATGAATATTTCTCATAATCATAGGTGGAAAAATGTCAATAAATATTAACAAATTGAACAAATAATGTATAAAAATAACTATTCACTATAAACAAGTGGGATTTATTCCAGGTAAACATGACTGGTATAACATTCTAAAATCCATCACACCACATCAACATGGTAAAGTAGAAAAATAATATGATCATATCAATTGATGCAGAAAATAATTTGGCAAAATCCAACACCCACTCATGACAAAAATTATCAGAAACTACAAATAGTTTGGAATATCCTCAAATTGATAAAGAACATCTATTAAAAGATGATGAAAAAAACTAGATACTTTCTCTCCAAGACCAGGTAAAATGTTAACTCAATATTCCAAACCAACATCAAGAAAAGTAAATATAAATTATTCAGATTGGAAAGGAGAAATAAAATTGTCATGGTTTATAGATTATATTATTGTATGTGTAGAAAACCCTAAAGGGCCAATAATAGAACTCTTTGTATTAGATCAGTATGGCTAGGTCTCAGGATGCAAGATTTATATGTATAAATTGTTATATAGAGAGAGTTATATGTAATTGTTATATATACTGTATACATATAAATTATACATATGCAAATTGCTTGCCTATACACCATCAGTGAACAACTGGAATTTAAAATTAAAAGGTAAATAATATCATGTACATTAGCACCAAAAAATGAAATATGTAAATAAAATGCTAACAAAATATGTATAGGATCTATATAAGGAAAACTACAAAACCCTGAGGAAATAAATTACAGAAAATATAAATGAATGGAGAGATATTTTGTGGTTATGGACAAAAAAGACTCAATATTACTAAGATGTCAATTCTTCCCAACTTGTCCAATAGATCCAACACATGTAAAAGAACAGACACCAAGATCAATAGGAAGCAATGGAGAACCCAGAAAGAGACCCAAACAAATGTAATCAATTGATCTTGGAAAAATTAGCAAAGGCAATTCAATTGAGAAGGAATATATTTTTTAACAAACAGTGGTGGAAAATTTGGATGTCAATATGCATAAACAAAAGAAAAACAAAACCCTAGACACAGACCTTACACCATACATAAAAAACAACCTTGGACAAATGTAAAACCCTAAATTATAAATTTTCTAGAGGAAAACATATGGAAATCTAGTTCATCTCTGGTTTTGCCTTGAGTTTTTATATACAACATCAAAGCATCATTGATGAAAGAAAGAAAAAATGAAATGGGGCTTGATTAAAATTAAAAACTTCTGTTACGGGGCGCCTGGGTGGCTCAGTCGTTAAGCGTCTGCCTTCGGCTCAGGTCGTGATCCCGGGGTCCTGGGATAGAGCCCCGCATCGGGCTCCTTGCTCAGCGGGAAGCCTGCTTCTCCCTCTCCCACTCCCCCTGCTTGTGTTCCTGCTCTCACTATCTCTCACTATCTCTCTCTGTCAAACAAATAAATAAAATCTTTAAAAAATAAATAAATAAATAAAAATAAAAAATAAAAAAATAAAAACTTCTGTTATCCAAAAATACTGCTGGAGAATGAAAACCCCATTCACAGACTGGGAGGAAATATTTACAAAACACCTACCTAATAAAGGACTTAAATTCAAAATGCACAGAAGACACTTAAAACTTAATAATAGGAAAACACACAGCCCAATTAAAAAATTGGCAAAAGATCTAAACAGATGTCTCACAAAAGAGGATATAGAGATGGGAATAAACATGAAATAGTGTTCCACATCATCTGTCATTACAGGGTTGAGAATTAAAATAACAATGAATACCACTATACATGTAGTAGAATGGCTAGAATTAAAAAAAAAAAATCTGACAATAACAACTTCTGGCAAAGATGTACAGCATCAGAAATAATCATTCATTGTTGGTCAGAATGCAAACTGGTATAGCCGCTTTGGAACAGTACTAGTTTCTAGCAAAGGTAAATATAATTATAGCTTATCATCAAGTAATTGTGATCTAAAGTGTTGATTTCACTGATTTGGAAACCTATGTCCACACAAAAACCTGCATGTGAATTTTTATAACATATATATTCATATGGCCCCAAAATGGATGCAACCAAAAATGTCCTCCAATAGTTGAATGAATGAATAAACTGTGGTATATCCATACAATGTAATATTATTGGCAATACAAGAAAATGAGTCATCAACCAACACAAAGACATGAAAGAAACAAATATATATGCTTAGTGAAAGAACTCAGTCTGAAAAGCAACATACTCTATAAATCAGCTATATGACATTCTAGAAAAGTCAAAACTATAGTGATGGTAAAAAGATTAGTCGCTAGAGGTTTGGAGGAGGAGGGGAGAGTTGACTGGATGAAGCACAGGGGGGAGCAGGGAAATAATTCTGTATGGTACTATACTTATGGATACATGATACTATTTCTTTGTCAAAATCCACAGAAGGAAAAATATGCATATATATTAAACTGTTGTATACACATATCCATAAATAATTCTATATATAGCTGCATATACACACACACATTAAGCTAAACATGAGTTCATACTGATGTCTCAAACTCTAATCTATTACCAGATAGATCATTCTAGAATCCTCCCCTTGCTTATCTGTAATTCCACATTCCAACACTGAGAAACCTAACTCTAACCATCTGCCACTCATTAGCTTAATTGTTCAAGTGTACATGTATATGTATAGTAGTATCAGAATCGTGGCATGATTACACCCATGGGAAACAACTTTATAAACTAAGGCATGGTGCTTATCCAGTTTCTTTTGCCTTAGTCTTACATTACTAACTTAGTAATTTCAATGTTACATAGATCAGCAACCTGATCCCTCTCAACCTCTTCATGGGGATTGTTTCATACACATATAATACAATTACATTGTTTTGTCATAAAATGTGTTTGTACACATGAAGATTCTCTCTCTTTCTCTAAAATAAATAAATAAGTCTTCATGAAAAGGAATAAAATAAGGAACTTATTTATGGTTGCATGAGGGAATTCTTATCTTCTGTTATCACCTTTGAATATAAGTTCTAATCATTTAAAATAAATAAGCATAATGAAACTTTCTAGAAGGATACTCTAGTAGAATTCCTTTGTAGATCATTGGTTTTATAATAAATGCATAATTTGAGCCTGAAGTGAAAATGCAAATTAATTCATTTTTATTAAAAATAGCGATGGAAATATCTTAGGTTCACTTGACAACACAATTTTTTAACAAAGGTAGTGATCTAATTATATAAATAAAAACAAATCAAATTTTATTCTGTAATTGAACAAAAGTTATTCCAGTGAAGATGTAATTCCTACCATAAAAATGAGAAAACTATCTCATTTCCCCATTTTTTTTAAAAGATTTTATTTTATTTTTTGACAGAGAGACAGCAAGAGAGGGAACACAAGCAGGGAGAGTGGGAGAGGGAGAAGCAGGCTTCCCGCTGAGCGGGGAGCCTGATGCAGGGCTCAATCCTAGGACCCTGGGATCATGACCTGAGCTGAAGGCAGATGCTTAATGACTGAGCCACCCAGGTGCCCTCATTTCCCCATTTTTTCTGAGAGCAACATTTAAAAATAGAATCATCTTCAGAATAAGATTTCATAATTTCATAAATTATAAGTTTAAAGAATACACTTCTGTAGGAAATTCAGTGATTTCATGTAAATTAATGAAATTTAAATTTTCATTTAAAGTATCAATTCCAACGCATTTGATTTAAATACATTGTTCACACTTTTTTTTTCTACAAATTAAAGATTCTAAAGTGAATACATTAAAGGACTAAAACTCATATTACTTAAACATTTTTAAATCAGAATCTAATGATTTGAAGAGATGATAATATAATGATGCTCAATTATTTTTCCTTTATAGTGAGCCTCATAACATATAATTACTTTTCTGTGTACTCTAAAAAATTATTATCATCTAGTTCCCTCAACAATTCTATTAATCTTGGGGCGCCTGGGTGGCTCAGATGGTTAAGGGTCTGCCTTCAGCTCAGGTCATGATCCCGGGGTCCTGGGATCGAGCCCCACATAGGGCTCCTGGCTCAGCAAGGAGCCTGCTTCTCCCTCTGCCTCTGCCTCTCTCCCTGCTCATGCTTTCTCTCTCTCTCTCTGTATCTCTGTGTCTCAAATGAATAAATAAAATCTTAAAAAAAATAATAATAACAATAATAATTCTATTAATCTCTAAGATGAAAACACAGAACCAGAAATTTAATACATATATTAAAATATACATACACTTAATGTTAATGTATGTATTATATATATAAAATATATATATATATATTTGCGCAGTTACTAGAATTTCTGACACATTAAGATACTTATTCAGATTTTGCTTACCATAGCTTTTCATGGATGCTAATAATACATTCTTTCTGGAATTTATTCATTATGTTTATGATTTTATTTTAATTTTTCTAAAGAAAAACTCTATCTACATTTCTTAAATAAGAAAGGAAGGATGGAAGGAAAGAAGGAAGGAAGGAATGAATGGAGGGAAGGAAGGAAGGAAGGAATGGAGGGAAGGAAGGAAGGAATGGAGGGAAGGAAGGAAGGTGGGAAGGAAGGAAGGAATGGAGGGAGGTAGGGAGGGAGGGAAGAAAGAAGGAGAGGAGAAGGAAATCCTATCACCATGGCTTGTCCTTTGGGATGTTCTCATTTACCATTTCCTCCCTAAATATAACTGAAGCAGAACTGTACGGTATAAATTACTAGGGGTCATATGACTTTTGTATACTGCTTCCTGTTAATAAAAATTTTATAATCTAACAGTTATTTTTGGCTTTTGCAAGAGAAACTCATGTTTTCTTAGGAAATAGATTTTTCTCAGCAACTCTGTAGGCTCATAGTAACTTTACTTCCAGTCTGTTCCATGTATCAGTGACTATTCTCCATATTCTTTTCTATGCATCATTTTTGCATTTACCTTCTTCCTTTTCCTACTACTTCTGACTGTGTCAGGTAGCCCACAGTGAAACATAGCTCATGTATTTACACCCTTGTGTGGTCCTCCCACATTGACTCCTGACCATGTGACATTCTTTGGCCAATGAGGCATTAGCAAGTGTATTACAGAGGCTTGGCAAATACTTAAGCATTGAGTCTTGATCTCTTGGAATGCACTTCTTAGAATCCAGCTGTGATGAAGAAAAGAAACTCAGACTAGACTTCTCAATGATGAGAGGCCATATGGATAAAGATCCTGTGTGGGGGGACTGGAGGAAGAGGCCTTTTTGGATATCCTCGTTCCAGCCAGCTTTATGCAGCTCTATGAGTGATTTATCTCACCCTTGAAGAAAAGAATAGCTCAGATGATCCCAGACAACCCAGAGAATCATGAGTAATAATAAATCATTGTTGTTTTAAGCTTCTGAATTTTGGAGTGGCTTGTCACACAGGAAGTAAATGCAATACTTCTCTTCCTTTGTCATATTAAAGACCTTTAGCTTGAGGCCATCTGAAATAATATGGTTGGAAAAAGACTGATGAAAGACATCATACTAATCTCCCATTTTTTGGATCCTGGTGAGTTGGACTTTCCAAACCTTTGAGTTCTTTGATCTCTAGATTCTATTCTCTTTCATCTCTCTTTGCAAATTGCTACATTATGGCTTTTGTTTGTTTGTAAATTTACTAAATACCATTTTTGGTTATGTCTATCATCTCCCTGAAAGTTGGTGTGGTTGAACTATCCTGTAAATAAGTTTTTCTACCTGCAATGCCTGCTTCTTTTTTTCCTGCTGTTAAATAACCATGCCAGTGGAACATAGTTTATATTATTGATGGGCAGTCTCCATTCCAATGGATCTGCTCTAACTAAAAGACCCAAAATACACTAACTCAGCAAGATGGAATTTTACTTTTCTGATATAGAATGTGTCTGTTCCATGTTAACATTCAGAAAGCTAGTTTCCCCTTGTTTTCTTGTTTTTGATGGTTTGTTTTGTTTGTTCATTGTCTTATGGTCAGTACATAAAGCAGTATCATTATTTGCTGTACTATGGCTTAAGAAAAGAAGAAGGAGACCTTGCAGAAAGCATGGTTTATTCCTAAGGATCTTTTCCTACAAGTCATACATACCACTTTTGTTTGTCTTCCACTGGAGATAACATGGCCACTTGGCTTTATTAAAAACTCTCCCCTTAACCAAAATTTAGTCAGGTTCCTCTGAGCCCTTTCCCAGTCTAAGCCTTGATCTTGGCCTCTGTCTTTTCTTCAGCCTACCTAGCCCAGTCTCTCTTTTTTTTTTTTATGTTATGTTAATCACCATAAATTACATCATTAGTTTTTGATGTAGTGTTCCATGATTCATTGCTTACATATAACACCCAGTGCTCCATTCAGTACGTACCCTCCTGCCTAGCCCAGTCTTAGCAAAAATCTTGCTAAGTCAGTTTAGTGAGGAACCACTGCCCCCGTATCTGATCACCTTTGATATCCAATCAGGTTTTTCATCCCCTACTTTTTTTTTTTTTCATCCCCCACTTTTGGTATCAAAGTCCTTGGCCTGTCTTTAGCAAGAATCCTGTTAGGTCAGTTTAGCAATAATCTTACTTCTTTTGATGTCTTCTCAGTAATTGTCCCTCTACTGACCCCCTCACCCTGTCCCTTGGCTATAATCCCCACTTGTTCTCATATTTGGAGTTGAGCTTGATCTTCCTTCCCTACTGCAGTTTTCCTACTGCAGTAGACTTGAATAATGTCTTCCTTACTATTTTAACAAATTTCAGAATAATTTTTCTTTAACAGTTTCACATAACTGAAAGGGAGATTCTAAAATATAGTAGCCATGCGACTGGTACTTCTAGTAATATGAATGAAGGGGAGAGATAATTTTGGTGGAGAGATTGCTATATCTGCTACATGACTAATGGATGCAATAAAAATTCACACTAGCCCAGTTGTCACAAGATTAGCATAAATGTCAAAATGAAATAGGAATATTTTTACCCTACTGCAAGTATTTACTTCTCATTTTGGAAAAATTACAAACAAATCACTTCATTTAAAGTAGTTTAGTAGAATTCCATGCAGGCTATTCTCAAGTTTTGCTTTAAGAAATAATTATTATATAAAACTTATACTAAGTTTGAATAGTATATACAATGTAAAAGAGACATGGGGAAAATAAAGTGATATCCTTTTGAAGTACAAATATGTATTAAATAAATAATTAAGTTGGTCACAGTTCTATTGATTTTCCATAATTTCCTTCCCATTAGGTTCTCATTAATATTGGAAAGCTAGTGAATTTTAACCCACAGTTGTTTATATAGAGAGAGAGAGAAAGAAAGAGAGAGAGAGAGAGAGTTGTTTACGTATATATATAGAGAGAGAGAGAGAGAAAGAGAGAGATAGAAGGAAAGAGAGAGAGGTAAGCATTTTAAAACTGGTAAATATTTAAGTAACTTTAAATGATAAATGGAGATGAGAACTTTAATATGCAGAAACTGCATATTGCTGATAAGCAATATTGTGAGTTTTAATTCATATTAAAATATTTTATCTTGAATAACTTCAAAACAAAGAGAAAGTGATTTGAACAGATGTTATCTTAGTAGGATTCTATTCTTTAAAGAACACCAGGTTGAGCTACCACCAGCTTAAAACTGAGGGAGAAGAATAAAGATTGAGCTTTATGAAGCCCCAGAGGATGCTCAAAGCTGATTTATCATGTGGCTTCTCTGGGCACCTCAAATAAGATGATTAAAATAAATGTTTCATGCTAGTGAAAAACACCAAAAAGCAAACAATATAGTATTCCTTTGCCTGAATACAAAGAAGTCTTTCTCTGAATTCAGTTCTAGAGCAAAATAGGGGAAACTCATACACATTATAAAATAAAACTAAAAACTTTTATTTATAATCTCTGTGGCAGTTATGCCTTTGTGTGTTATATTTATTAAATATGTATTTTATTCCTTAAAGAATAAATTTGTTTTTTAATCTGAATTCATTCTGAGTCACTGTTCTGTTACAAACTTCCCACCTGACATTCCTATAATGGTAATGCAATCACTGAAAATATAGTGCATTTTCATTGGCTGAAAGCACAGGCCCTGAAGTCGGATCACCTTGTTGACATTTCAGCTCTCTCATTTATTAGGTGCACAACCTTGGGCAAGTTACTTAATTTCTCTCTTCCTTAGTTTCTTTGTCTATATGTGGGGATAATAGTAGCATTTACATCATAGATTGGTATCATAAAAATATACCTTTGAAATCTATCATCTATCTATCTATCTATCTATCTATCTATCTATCTATCTATCTATCATCATCATCCATCTATCATCTATCATCTTTGTAGAGCAGTGTCTGGTGCATATTAATACATGTTAGCTAGTTTCATTTATTTAGCATATATATATATATTGGAATTATCTTCTTTGTCAAGGCATTAGGATGGGTGTTGAGTGTACTACAGTGTACAGACATAAAGCCACTTCACTCATGGAGCTTTTGGGCTAGTGGAGAAGCTTAACACCAAACAAGTAATTGAAAGGATGATGCTGTGGAATGCTATGGTCCTATATAGCTGGGGGTGGAGGTGGGCATAGGGTGGCGGGGTGAATAAGCTAGTCTTGAGTAAGTCCAGAGAAAGCCTCTTTGATAAAAGACTTCATAATTTGAAAGCTAATAGAGTTGGCCAAGTGAAATGGAAAAGAAAATTATTCTCTTAGAAGTAAAATACAAGTAAAGAGAGATCACATTTTATAAAGAGCAACAAAATATGCCCCTTTACAGCTGAAACAAAAAAGTAGGAATGTATGAGCTCAGAATGAGGCTGGGTGAGAGGTATGACAGACTGTTTAGCTATCAAAAGAGTTTGTATTTCATGTTGTCATTCCCACTGCATCATTTTGTAGGAGGATGACAGATCAGATTCATAGATCTGTGGCATCACTGGGGAGCACGTTTCAACAATGTCTCAATTTTGTAACAAATTTGTGATGTGACCTGGGGTAAGCCATCAACTTCTTTAAAAGTTTGCATTTAAAGAATGCAAATGAGAAAGTTAGTTAGGAAAACTCCTTTAAGGTTAACCCCAAAGAAAGGGTTAAGTTTCCATTCATTAAATCTAAACTTGAATTTAGGGATCTATGAGGAATGTAAGCAGCTCCACAATGGCCTCCTGCTCACATAGGGTCTGAAATTCTATGCATCTGCTCAGTTTTCATGTTTTAATCTTCTGATTCTTCTACTTATTCATGGTCCCTGCTGCCAAATAATCATAATTTGCGCAGATCACACCATCACCTCCCCAACTCATCCCCTATTCATTGTGACATGCAAATAGTCTAACACTAACTGCTTTTCTTTTAGTATCTCTGAATTCAAATTCCTAAGAGAATATTTTGTTGAGACTTTTGAACTGTATATGGATTGTGTGTCCCCTTTTGTAAGATTTCATGCAGCAACATAATTTGGCTTTGGTTGGGAGTAGGACTAAAGAATGGGGTGAGAGGTCATGTGGGATTAACATAGCTACGGTAGAACAGACATTTTCATTTAGAATAAGGAATTGTAAATGCATAATACAAATCAGTCTTTAAATATAAGGTATGTGCACTCTTCTAGGACTTAAGGTTTCAAAGATGCCCCCACTCTATACACTGCAGGTAAGACTGTAAGTTAGTAGGTAGGCCCTGTATATGGAAAAATACTATTAAAATTTTAAATGTACATTTATTTTGACCCAGTAATTCTATTCATGGATGTTTATCATAGAGGTATACATACTTATGTACCAAATGAGGTTTTTACAAGCATATTCACTACAAAAGGCTTGTAGTAGCAAAGGGAGGAAAGCAAACTAGAAGTCCACTAATAGAATATTTTGTATATTAAATATAGAACCACATAATGAAATAGTATGCACATTTAAAAAGAATGAGTCATCTCTATGTATAACAGTAGAGAAGTAAAGATTTCATAAATAAATATGGCAAAAATAAAAGGCAAAAGAATGTACAAAATTGTATATGCATAGATATTTTTGTGAAGTATATAGAAACATAAGAAACAGATAAAAGTAGTTACCTCTGACTGTGTAGGAAAAGAGAAGTTTGACAGTCCTTTCTTCCCTATATGCCCTTTAGAAACTTTTGCTATTTGTAACATGTGCATGTATTACCTCCTCAAGATAAATAGGCATATAATTTTAAAACATTCACAAACTTATCTCTAATACATGTAAAACTTGAACCACTTTTACCTATCCCTAATAAACATCCACTTTTATTAACAGGCAAATTTTATTGCTGTTGGGAAAATGCTCAATTTCCCTTCATAGCAGGCTTTCTCATTTCTCTTTGTCCCTTTCTCCCTTTCTCTAATCTCAATTAACATTCTTCCAGGCCTAGATAATATCTGAGTTGTAGAAATACTACTATATTGATAAACAATTTTATATCTTTATATGTTTTTATTTTCATGGTTTATAAGTATTTCCTTATCAAGATTTGTGAATATTTTTGTGTATGCTTGTGTGTTTATCCAGAAGAATCATTAACATTTCCAAAGGAACTCGGAAGACAGATTTAAGATTTAATATTTTACCAGATAATGTCATAGGTAATATTTTATGATTTAGAGTAAATATATTACTCTCTCCTATCTGTTCTCAAACTTCTTAACCGTTACAGGTGTTACATTACCTCTTAGCTCATTGTCATATAGAAAAAAATCCCATACCTTTAATTTTTTCTTGGGAATATCTCAGTAAAAAGGTTTTTGCATATTAATCTGAAAGTTAATAATTGTTTTTATAAAACTTTCCATTATCATTAAAATTTACATTAATAAAAAGGAATATTACAAAATTTGATTTAATCGCTTTAATAATATGAAATAATATATTCATTGTAGAATTAAGGTAAGCATTAATCTTAAACATTTATCACACATTGTTAATATCAAATAGATTTATGAATACTAAGTGACATTTACTAAAATCACCTATTCAAAATCAAAACCTTATTTTTAATGAATACAATTGCCAGACCATAGTGTTAAATTTGAAGTATAAGTTATTCAACTTTTTAATATATCAGCAGATATAGAAACTATTCTCTGAAATTTAATTTCCAATCCTAAATTATGAATATACTTATTGAAAAACAAGAACCCAAATGAGAGATGGATTGTATTTGAATAGACATCCTGTGTTAGTCGGACCTCTCTTCATCACTGATATGACTCATGACACCAACAACAGTGCTGGCCAAATGGAATCAGTTTCATCCCAAGGTGAGAAGAAGGAACCAGAAATTCTACTTCTATTGGCTTTCAGAGTTGGAACCATAACTATTGCTGCTTTCTCTACAGAATTACTGTACAGAGATTAAGGAAATTTAGTTGAGGGGCACCTGGGTGGCTCAGTCAGTTAAGCGTCTGCCTTTGGCTCAGGTCATGATCCCGGAGTTGTGGGATCAAGCCCCGCGTCGGCTCCCTGCTCAGCGGGGAATTTGCTTCTCCCTTTGCCTGCTGCTCCCCCAGCTTGTGCTCTCTCTCTCTCACTATCTCTATGTGTCAAACAAATAAATAAAATCTTTAAAAAAAAGGAAATTTAGTTGAAATAGTTTTATCGATATCCTGGTAAACTGATATATATATATAATAAAAAAATTATGCACATTGAGCTTTCCATCTTCAGTATGCAGTTCTGTAACTTACAAACAATTCAATTTACCCCTTCTTGTCTGTTCCCTCGTCTGCAAAATGAATGCAATAACCACAAACCCAAGGAGTTATTCAATGAAGTGAAAGTGAAAGAGCTTTGTATACCCTACAGTAATTATAAAAATGTATGTCACTGTCCCAAACCAAATGCCCTCGGCGGGTAGTCAAAGCTCTATGTTAGATCTTTTTTGTATTTATCCCTCTCTAAATAAATCTATTTTTTAAAAAATGGTCCTTCCTTGTAGCTGAACTCACTCTTGGATTTTCACTTCTCTCCTTCCCTACTCAGTACTGCCAGTCATTAACCCTTTCTTGGCCCTTGTCCCTGGTACATCTGGGCCTGGGCAGTGGTGTCAGCGCAGGAGGGTCCTACAAGGCAGGAGGAGGGGCAGCAAGGGGGATCCCAAGAGCATGTTGGTTCAAAAGGGACAAATGGAGTTTACCTTGCCACAGTTGTGTTCAAATTAAAAAAAAAAAAAATAGAGATACAGACAGAGATAGATAGAGAAAGGGAGATAGAGAGACAGAGAGAGAATGAAATTATGCCCTGTGGCTTCTTCAGGAAAAAGTCTCAAGGAACAGGCAGGGATAGGCTCTGAGATGAATTTTAGATACCTCAGAGCTGCCTGGAGGAACAGCTGCCCTGAGACAATGGAACCGTACCTTCTGGTTGCTGCAGCCTTAGACTTTGGCAGAAGTTAGTTTGGGGCCCTGGGGTTCTGCCCCAGCTTTCAGTTCCCTGAAAGGCTAGAGATTTGCAGCATATACATGCACAGTTACTTTCCAGGCTGGCTTTTGGCATTGCTGTCCTGCACAGACTTTGGCTTGGAGCCTGTTTCCCACACCTGGCTGGACCCTGGAGTGAAGTACTCCTGTTACTGTGACCCTGAGTGAGACAGAGGACATTGATCAGTATTGGGGTTTGTTTGCTAAGTGGCAGGAGGCACTTAATTAATACATGATGTCCTGCTTTATACTACTAATTTTTAAAATAGCCATTTATAAAAATCTTCCATTTAATTATTACTTAACTGAATTTATTTTTATATTTTATAAGAGATTAGACTATTTGAATCACAAATTAAAATATAGGGTAAACAATTTTTCCTCTTATCTTATTGAAATACAATGTACATGCCATAAAATTAGCTCTTTCTGCATGTACAATTCAGTATTTTTTTAGTATACTCACAAAACTGTGCAACCATCATCACTGTCTAATTTTAGAACATTTTCACCACTTCCAAAAGAAATCCCACACCCATTAGCAGACATTCTCTGTTTCCCTATCTCTCAGTTCCTGGCTACCACTCTGTACTTTCTAAAAATCTATCTATTCTGTATATTTCATACAAATAAAATCTTATGTGTCCTTTTGTGTCTGGTTTCTTTCACTTAGCATATGGTTTTCAAAGTTTATATATATTATAGCATATATTGGTATGTTATCCCTTTTCATTGATGAATAATATTCTATTGAATGGATATACCACTGTCGACCTATGCATTTGTTAATAGATATTTGAATTATATCTACTTTTAGTCATCATTAATAACGCCACTCTGGACACCCATGCATAAGTTTTTTTTTTTTATACATATATTTTCAATTTTCTTGGGTACATTCCTAGAAAAAAAATTGATGGTTATAAGGTAACAGTATGTTTAACTTTTTGAGGACCTGCCAAAGTATTTTCCAAAGCAGCTATACCATTTTACTTTTCTACCAGTAATGTATGAGGGTTCAAAATTCTCTACATCCTAGTGAACACTTGTTATTGTCCACTTTATGATGATATCTAACTTGTAAAGTGTTATATCGTTGTGGTTTTGATTTGCATTTTTTAATGAGTCATGATGTTGAACATTTTTTCTTCTGCTTATTGACCACTTGTACATCTCTTTTTGAAACAATTTTCAAATTATTTTTCATTATTTTAATTGAATCATACATTTACATTGTTTAGTTGCAAGACTTCTTTATATACTTTGAATATATTCTGATGGTCTCATATATAAATTTTGCAAATATTTTTTTCTCATATTGTGGTTGTATCTTCATTTTATTGATAAAGTCTGTTATGAACTGAATATTTGTGTTCTCCTAAAATTCATATGTTGAATACAATCCCAATATGATGGTGTTTGGAGGTGGGGCCTTTGGGAGGTCATTAGAGTAGAACCTTCATGAGTAAGATCAATGCCTTTATAAGAAAAGTTCAAAGAAATATCTCATTCTCTTTCTACCACGTAAACAACAAGAAGTTCCTCTATAAACTAGGAAGACAGCATTCACCAAGAATTCAACCATGCTGGCACCCTAATCTCAGACTTCCAGCCTTCAGAACTATGAGAAATAATGTTTGTTGTTTAAAACACCCAGTCTATGGAAATTTGTTTTAGCAGATCTAATTGATTAAAATAGTGTCATTTGATTCATATTTAATTTTGATGAAGACTAGTTTATCTTTTTTTTTTCTTTTGTTGTTGCTACTTTTGCTGTCATATCCAAGAAACCATTGCCTCGTTCAAGTTTAGGAAGATTTATAACTATGTTTTCTTCGAAGAGTTTTATGCCTTTAGCTTCTACATTTAGATTTTTCTGAATTGATTTTTGTATATGGTGTGAGGAAAGAGTCAAACATTTTTTCCATATCAATATTCATTTTTTTTCAATAGTCAGTTTTGCAATCCAATTTACACAGTTTCTGAGAACTGAATATCTAATGAAAAAAAATACTGTTTTTGCATTTATGCTTCCTTCACTGGGAACTTAATCTGAAATATGCATAAGCATGTCACATATATACAAATCATCAATTTATTTTATATTCTTTTCCTATAATTGAATTTAGAGAAGGAGTATCCATAGTAAAATTCTGAGCAAAACAGAAAAGATTCTGGAAACAAAACTCCATGGAGATCAATCTCATACAAGTTAAAATCGGAATACAAATTTTTTTGAGGTTCTTTCTAACAAAATATGTACCAATATTTTTAAGAACAGGAGGACAGGTGGGGCGCCTGGGTGGCTCAGTCGGTTAAGCGACTGCCTTTGGCTCAGGTCATGATCCCAGGGTCCTGGGATCAAGTCCCACATTGGACTCCCTGCTCTGTGGGGAGCCTGCTTCTCCTTCTCCCCCTCCCCCTGCTGGTGTTCCCTCTCTCGCTGTGTCTCTGTCAAATAAATAAATAAAATCTTTAAAAAAATAAATAAATAAAATAAAAATAAAATAAATAAAATAAAAAAAAGAACAGGAGGAGAGGTAACACAAGGATATTATGTTGTGATTAAAAATTACTTTGTAAAAATTATCTAAAATACTGATATACTAAGAATGACATCAGTTAAAGGCTTTTAAGAATTGGAAGCACATAATATAATAGATTATTGTTCTGACTTGTTTTCATAATTTCAATGCCTTCCAAAAATAAGTGTTTTATTATTTTCATTAAATTCACATATGTAGAAAGCATACAACTAAAAAAATTGTGTTTCAACAATATTTCTCAAATGAGTACACTGAGGGGACACCTGGGTGGCTCAGTTGGTTAAGCGTCTGCTTTCGACTCATGATCCTAGGGTCCTAGGATCAAGTCCTGCATCAGGCTCCTTGCTCAGCGGGGAGCCTGCTTCTCCCTCTGCCTGCCACTCCCCCTGCTTGTGCTCTCTCTCTCTGGCAAATAAATAAATAAAATCTTTAAAAAATCTAAAAAAATTATTACACTGGGATAGAAACAAAATCTGGTTTACAAATTTGGAACTGAAGTTAAAATGAAACAAATATATCAAGGCATATCAACAACACATTCCAGAGTGAAGAGATAAAAGGGAGTGTTGTACATACAGTGTTTAGGGTAGATAAGCACAATTTGGTTGCTGAACTAATTAATGATTTGATTGTTTATCAAGCTTTAAGTATTCAAGAGACTCTATCTTTGGGCTCTTCCAGGCATCTTAAAAAAAAAAAAAAGATTGCTAATATACCTAGAGCTATCTGTGATGTATCTAGATTCTCCTTAATCAACTTGGTATTTAATATCTATCTGCTTTAAAAGAGAAAACCAAAAACCAAATTTTTAAAAGAATTAACACAATACAATTGAATGAATACTAGATATTTCTCAGATAATTTAAATCTTCAAAACTGCTGTGCTTTAGAAAATATTAAAATAATAGCAAAATGAAATGACCCCTTTTAGAAATTTTTATGTGAATGAAATGCATTCAAAATGCTGCTTACTTTCCTCCTCCTAACTTATTTCTTATTGTCCTCCAAATATACCAAATATATTACAAACATTATCTCCAGAATATCAATTTTACTAAAAAAAAATCTCTAGGTTGAATGGTTATTTAGTTAATTTTTCAATTCATAATCAACTTTGGTAACATCTAGGTTATGTTATTTCAGCCTCTTGTTCAATGAAAAATGATAGTCTGGCTAGCAACAATTATTTTGATAGGGATTGGAGGTGTATTTGTTGAAGTAAAATACATACTCACAAAAGCTCATTTTTGATAAGGGGCTGTGATATAAGCTTTATTCAACAAAGGCCCCAGTTCTACACCTTGATGGCCTTATGTAGGGAATTCCTTAGTGGAGGAGCAGATTAATCCCATTAAATTTTTTAGGAAACTAAAATCATTTTAAGTTATTTCATAGAGTAACTTATCCTTATTTTTTTTTTTAAGATTTTATTTATTTATTTGAGAGAGAGAGAATGAGAGACAGAGAGCATGATAGGGAGGAGGCAGAGGGAGAAGCAGACTCCCTGCCGAGCAGGGAGCCCGATGCGGGACTCGATCCCGGGACTCCAGGATCATGACCTGAGCCGAAGGCAGTCGCTTAACCAACTGAGCCACCCAGGCGCCCGTAACTTATCCTTATTAAAGATGTATGCTTTTTATACACATTAAAAATTTTAATCTGTAGTATTGTTAGAAAATATATCATTCTTTACTTGTGCTTCTGTTGTGCTTCTGTTGTTTTCCTTCCGTGCCCACGGTTCTTGGTCATGTCGCTTGGAAGAATGAACAGGTAGGCCAGACGAAGCCTGGTGGACAGCAAAGCAAAGTTTATTAAAGAGTTGCCACTGGCATTTCTAAGTATAGGGGTTTTTATGTTCACTGTTCAGGCATGGCATGGTATGGCACAGTAATAGAATAAAATATATTTGGTCAATCATATGACTGACACAAAAGTGTACACCAAACAGAATAAAGAAGTCATCTTTCTCCAACATGGGTTCTATATTTTTATTTAAAAAATGTAGTTCTTTTCAAGTTAATATAATTATTGTTATAGTTGGCTTTAGGTTTACCATTTTGTTTTCCATTTTTCCTGTTATTTTGTTCCTAAGTTTTTCTTTCCTTTTTTCTTCTAGGTTATTTTTTTTAAATAGTACTGCATTTTAATTATTCTATTGAATTTTAAGCTATACCTATTTGCTTATTTTCAGTGCTTGATCTAAGTATTATAATATGCATCATTAACCTATCAAGTTTGCTTAGAGTTAATATTTTACTACCTCGCATAAAATGTAAGAACCAGTTAATAGTATGATTCAATTTACTGCCCTGTCCTTTGTGTAGTTGTCACATATATTATATTCACATATATATATACATATTAAATACAATACAGTAATGATATTTTACATTTCCCACGTCAATTATTGCTCTTCATTTCTTCCAGAAAAGCTGAGTTTCCCATGGTATTATTTTCCTTCAGCATGAAAATCTCCCTTTGGCTTATATTACAATATACAGATGAATTCTTACAGTTAAGAGTTATATGAAAATTTTTATTTTGTCCTTATTTTTGAAACATGATTTGTCTGGATATAGAACACAGGGTTGATTTGTCATTCTTTCAATTTAGCTCTGAATATTTCATTTTTTTGACTTCTAGTTCCCATTATTCTGATTAAAAGTCAGTATCATTAATACAGTTGTTTCCCTGTAGGTAAGTGACTTTTTTTTTTTTTTTTTCATTCTCTGCTTTCTGGAAGTATGCGAGATTCTAATTCTTATTTTGTTCATTCATTTTGTTTTGTTTCGTTTTCAACAGTTTGGCTATGATAAGCTTAGGGATGCTTTTTGTATGTTTAACTCCAACTTGAAATGGGTTGAATCTCTTTGACCTGTAAACTAACATGTTTTAATAGACCTTTGGAAATACTTATCCAATTTTTTATGATATTCTTTTGTCCTATTCTCTTGCTCTTATCTTTCTGGGACTCTAATTATTATATATATGTTAGATAGCTTGATATTGTCTCATATGTCACTGTAATTATCTTCACAGTTTTTCAATTTTTTTTTCTGAAGAAAGTCTTTATATACATACATATATATATATATATATATTTTTTTTTTTTTGAGAGAGAGAGAGAGAGAAAGAGAGTGACAGCAGGGTGATGGGCAGAGGGAGAGAGAGAATTGCAATGAGACTCTGTGCTGAGCACAGAGCCCGACAAGAGGTTCGATCTCACAACCCTGAGGTGATGACCTGAGATAAAACCAAGAATTGGACACCCAACTGACTGAGCCACCCAGGCACCCCAGTGAAGAAAGTCTTTATATTCAAATTCACCAACCCTGTTATCTGCCACCTCTAATCTGGTGGTAAACCCATCCAATACATTTATCCCTTTAGTTATTTTATGCTTTAGTTTTATAATTCTGTCTATCCAACTATCCAACTATCTATCTATCATTTTAGTTTTTCTTCTCATATCTGTTCCTCTCAAGATACCTGCTCATTTAAAATTATATTTACCTCTAAGTAGCACAAAACTCATTTGATAATTATTCTAACATCCTTGTCTTGTAATTCCAACATTTCAGTCATCTCTAGATTGTTTTGTTTTGTCATCCTGCCCTTTCCTGTTTTTTTAAAAATCTTAGTATCTTTTTTTTTAATCTTAGCCACGACATTGTGAGTAGTAATATATTTGGTTATCTTTCCCTGAAGTGCATGGATTTTGTCCTAGGAAGGCAGCTTGGCAGGACTAAAATTGTAAACTTGGTTCCCAGCAATAGATAGCAGCTGGAATCTTCATTCAGTTTACTAGCTCCTTGGATTCCCCCTTATAAATGCAGTTTATAATATCAGCCAAGGATGTGAGTGGAGTTTATATAAATATTTAAGCTTCTCCATCTGCAGTTCCTTTCTTTACATAGTTTTCATCTTTACCTTTCAGCTGCTCTGGCAACCCCAAATTTCAAAATCTTGTTACCATTGCAAGAAAACCAGGGTATTTTGTTTGAGTTCCCAGCTTCCTTCTCTGACATCTGTGGTATAGAGAGTGCTCTCAAGTAAGAATTATTAAATATTCAATCTCATTTCTCTTCTTTCCTGGTACACTTCTCCTCTAGTTTATGGGTTTTTTTTGTTGTTGTTGTTGTTTTTGTTTGTTTTTGTTTTTTCTTTTCTTGCAAATACCTACAAATAGTTGCTTTCTAAAATGTCTCCTATTGTTTACAAGTGTTTTATAGAGCTTGGTCTGATACAATCTACCTATGTATTATCAGAAACAGAGATGATGAGTTATTTTGAAATGGCCAGATAATATTCTTTCCCCTTACATTTTTTTAAAATCAAACTAAATTGGGCGCCTGCGTGGCTCAGTTGGTTAAGCGACTGCCTTCGGCTCAGGTCATGATCCTGGAGTCCCTGGATCGAGTCCCGCATCGGGCTCCCTGCTGGGCAGGGAGTCTGCTTCTCCCTCTGACCCTCCCCCCTCTCATGTGCTCCCTCCCTCATTCTCTCTCTCTCAAATAAATAAATAAAATCTTTAAAAAAAATAAAAAATAAAAAATAAACTCAAACTAAATTGTAAATTATTAAGAAGCAATTTCACAAGATAAAGTACATGGACTTCATGAATTTTTCTTCCACAAAACAGGGTACCCTCAAGTATGTCAGTCACTTAGGAGCAATTAATTTTGGAATGGCAGCTTTGTTTTATTTTTTGTTTAATTAGATCAGCATAAGAAATACCCAATATTATAGTGTTGCAGAATGCTTATTAATCTATGTAAATTGAACTGTAAGCTATGAACAGCAGCTTACCTACTAATGAAAAATCTGGGGAAAGAATCACCCAGTATAAAAGGGAGTAACACTCTTTTTGCCTGAATGACCTCACCCATGCCCAGTGACTAAATTCATGCACTAGAGACTTAGAGTCACACTCGCATTTTTTTTCTTTGCAATTTATCCCAACTTAGCACAATATTGTTGCTTTTATTTTTTTTTAGCTTAGTAAATACAAATCTAGGCATTTGAAATCCATCATATCTAAAACTTAATTCACCATCTTTTCCCAAAATTTTCCTACTCTTATATTTATATATATATTTTTATATCTACTGCAACACACTCATATAATACACTATCATCTTTTATCTTTTCCATAGCTTCTTCAAATAGCTTTCTTCTTGGTTCCTCTTCTTCCGGATTTGATTCTTTCTAAACTTTTATCTGCATAATGCTCAGAACTTATTTTTAAATCATAAGTTTAATATATTATCTTACTTAAAACAAAACAAAACAAAACAAGAAAGCCACCAGGAAGAGATATGCTTTATTTTGTAAAAAGACAAAAAAAAAAGGTTTCTCCATAGTATTTTCAATTATTACTATAATTTCTTATTGTTTACCCTTATACTTTAATTTAATATGGAAATATGTGAATTTTAAGTGAATATTGATAAAAATTGAAGAAATTGAACATTGATAAAAATTGAACAACTCCTCACTGACAAGGAGTTAGAAAAATAAAGAATAAGAACAACAACAAATATGTTCAAAACCAAGTATTTTGCTGGAATCACATATAGGCACTTAGCTAAAATTGAATAGTTAAGTTCTATTTGAATGAATGTTGATTTTGAATACAATATCCCATAGACCATTTTATCATTTGCCATATGTTATGTAATTACATAAATGTTGGTATATGCTGTGAATATGCTGCAAATTAACAACATTTCTTGTTTCTGGAGAGAAAATGAGAAAATAATTTGGCAAATGTCAAGTTCAGTTCATGTCAAGATGCTTTTTGTGTCATGATCCATCATGAGAGATTAAACAGATATATCCTACTAAACAGATCAATTTGGGGGCAGCAGCTGTGGCTCACGTTTGTTCATTTGGCAGATTCATTCTACCTGACTTCAGAGAAATTTCTGAGATGATGCATTCACTGTCTGAGTATGCTTTTGTTTCCTTTGCCCAATTCAGTTAGAGGTGATAAAGGAAAAGGATATTATGTTGTTTTATGTATCGTCAGTTGAAAACACTTACTATAGTAGCTTTGTTCACGCACCAATAATTAAAAAATAAATATAAATTAAAACTGCATACATCTAAAGTTTATGTTAACATAAAGTGTAATATCTATAAGTGTCATGAATTATTCTGAATGAAATATAACTTTATAAGATTTTTAAAGCTCACAATGAATATGGATATCAACAGTGTGCTTTGTCTTCCATAATATTCTAAACTGCATTTATTAACATTGATTCCAGAGAGGGAGGTGCAGGAAACAGATTGTCATACTCCACAGTCAAGAGGCATTTTAAGTGTCTTATTTCTGATTCCCTGTTGAACAAAAATGTAACCCAAATTTATCATAATTTTATACTTTCTCTCCATAGCTGTGTGTTTGTGCTGTTTTCTGTTATAAATTTATTTCTTATGGCAAACATATTTTAATACATTTTGACCAAAAGTATATTTTTGAATAATAAGTTTAATTTATGTCTTGGTAAAATATAGATATGGACTCAAGTGTTTTTCCCTTCTTACTTAAACATTTGCATAATTTTGTAAGCATAACGTTCTTCAAGGCTTTCAAGAACTTAGCTCTCTGGCCTATGAGATAATGTGTAACAGCCCAAGAAACCAAACATAAACTTGCTTCAGCATCTACATGTGTGCCGGCCGTTGTACTAGTCCTTTTACATAGATTATCACCTTTAATATTCATAATAGACTCTTTAATCCCTAATATGCACATCAAAAATATAGATCATAGGATATTAAATGATCCAGTTACATATTCAGCGAGCAGTAGTTGGGACTCAGGGCAATACCATTTATTCAATAACTTGTGTTCTTAATCTCTGTGAGGAAATTGAACGAATAGGAATCACCTCACCCTTTCTACTTGTGACCAGAGTGAGGGATATATGCAATGACCTTCTAATATCCAGAACAACATGAGCTGCTCTTTGTTCCAAATGGAGACAACTATTCATTCTTTTGTTATATACCAATGAATCATTTAACTGACATATGAACTTCAGACATATCTAAAATCACATGTATAATTATCTCTAATTGTTTATTTGAAGGCTATAATGTGAAAGTTTTACCCGAAGTTAATTTTTATATAAAAATTAAAGGGGCGCCTGGGTGGCTCAGTTGGTTGGGCAACTGCCTTCGGATCAGGTCATGATCCTGGAGTCCTGGTATCGAGTCCCGCGTCGGGCTCCCTGCTCAGCAGGGAGTCTGCTTCTCCCTCTGACCCTCCTCCCTCTCATGCTCTCTGTCTCTCATTCTCTGTCTCAAATAAATAAATAAAATCTTTAAAAAAAAAAATTAAAGTACTATTATTATTACTGTGAATCAGCACAAATTCAGAGAATATTTATACTAAATCCTTTATTCCAAATCATTTCAAAAACTCCAAAAACCAAATAATCCTTGCAGGGGATTAGCCTACATTTTAAAGCTCCAGTGATCCAGATAATCTCTTTGGAGAATTCATTCCACTGTTTAGTGCTCCAAAGACAACATAGCATTTCCCTTAAAGAGTAACATTATTATAAAACATTTTAAGAAATAGAGAAATATCATATCCATTTATAAACATATTATATTTTAAGGTGGTACTTTAGTAATTTCAGAAATAAACTGACTTTGTTGCAAATACATTTACTATTTTGATTTGTATGTTTAAATACATAAACCAATGTATTCACCACTTAAATGCAAATATGACAGTGCTGGAGGTCATTGGATACTACTCACTATAAAATCCTCACAAGACACTGTCCAATGAATTCATGAAAATGAAAAGCTCCAGACTGACAGTGATTTTTTTTTTCCTAGAAAATAAGCCACAGAGAGGTGGCATACATAATGGTATGCCAAAAGAGAACATCTGAGTTTATTTTTCTTCCTTCTCCGACACAAGGCTAGAAAACCTGTCTTTTTTTTTTTTTAAGATTTTATTTATTTATTTGACAGAGAGAGAGACAGCGAGAGAGGGAACACACGCAGGGGGAGAGGGAGAGGGAGAAGCAGGCTTCCCGCAGAGCAGGGAGCCCGATGAGGGGTTCGATCCCAGGATGCCGGGATCATGACCTGAGCTGAAGGCAGATGCTTAACCAACTGAGCCACCAAGACGCCCCCAGAGTCTATCTCTTTGAATATTTTAAATTCTTAATAATACAGCTGAAAATAAATCATCATCTTCAGAGTTCTGCATAGGTTCCAAAGGCTGGATGTTGGACAATAGATGGATGTTTAGAAATAGGACTACAGAGGGTATGGTCCCAAATCAGAATATTTCCTACATACTCACCCACCAGTAAGTGAAGTAAAAATATTTAAAATGCTGACAATATGGCAGTATGGAAAAATATATATTGTAGTATGAATAACAGCTACAAATTGTTTGCTTTCTATTAAAAAAACTTTAACTTTATTAAAATTATGTTAAAATTGTGGATTACCTGATGGTTCAGTTTCTACATGGGTTAGCTTAAATAAATAATAATGCTGATCTATCAAAAATCACTAAGAAAAATGTGAAATTTAACTTGTTAGGTTGGATTTCCTGGGAAGCAAGGAGATAAACATGTGTAAGTTACTGGCAAATACTATCAGGGTCAACATCTTTGAGAGTGTAAAAGAAGTTGAACTGAGCATAATGAAAGGTTGAACTGTGATGCAAATATTGTTTCATGGACCATTCTGGATCTGAAATAACTTTTCAGAGTTGTCTCACCTTAAGGCAAGGGGTCTGGGCCTTTGTACCACATATGTACCCATCATTATATATAAGCAGCATCATGGAAAGAGAGAAATGACCTTGGCTAGGCAGATCTTTTCAACCAAAAACAATTCTTATGGAAGGTCTCAGTTTATAGCACAAAACCAACAACACTCCCTGCAGATGGAGGAATGAGCATTTCAGTATAAAAAAGGATCTGGTTTGGGCATTACAGTATCCACTATGATCCTCCCTTGGAGTACTCAAGCCCATTTTATTGAGTTGTGGAAGCTTTCCCCATGATACTGGTTGGACTCTTTCTGGGAAAACTGCAAAAAGTAAGATACATAGGAGAAACTATCACAGCTGATCTCAAAGTGGTAATTAATACCCATCACCTTTCATCTTCACTCATTGGCGATTCCTCTAAACTGGGGTAGCACCTCTATGGGTATTAGTTACCCAGAGCCATGGTAACAAATTGCTGTAAACTGGTGAATTAAAACAACAGAAATTTATTATCTCATTGTTGTAGAGGCTGCAAGTCTGAAATGAAGGTATGGGTAGGGCCAGTCTGCTTCCAAAAGTTCCAGGCAAAAATCCTCCCTTGCTTCTTCCAGATTCTGGTGACTCCTGCCATTCTGGAGTAAACCCTAAGCAAGTTCTCAGAAAGTGGTGCTAGCTGAGACCCTGTAGGCAGAAAAATAAATCCATATGCCAAATATGTCTTATTCACAGTCAAGATAAATCATTACCCATTCCATGTGGAAAGAATCAATATAAGCCACTTATCACAAAGTGGCTCCTAGAATTTTTTGAGAGATGGTGTCATATTGAAGGCTCAGCATTTGTATTTGTCCCTGTTGATGGAAAGTAGAACACTATAGAGTCTCAGTAACTAGATTACGCTTGAGCACAAGTCCACGTTCTTGGGCTCATAAATATTCTCCATCCTTGTCACCATGGCTACTCTGTTTATGAGCACACTGCCATTTGTATAGGGGGTTGATGACAGAGACTACCTGGTATCAACTTATCAAGACATTGTGTCTACTTGGATCTCTTCTATGTTGGATGTTCTATAATGAATGTGTGGTACAAAAATCATGCTTTTTGTACTTTTTCATTTGTCCACCTCTATGTGTCCTCTGTGGACCTTCAAGTCACCAAACTTTCAATATTATCCTTTAAGCCAATTGATTAACTTGCTAAGCTATTTATCAATGGCCCTGAATCAGGTTATAGTCTTACTTTAGGTCATTTCTCTTTCTATACCATATTCACTGCTTGGAACCATGCCCACCTGGAAGATTTTTTTTTTTCCCCTCACTGGTCTTTCAGACACACAAATGAATTATGCTATTTTATAATAGCAGCCCATTTAAAAAGATCTGTATCAATATAATAAACCTACTGATGTATGAATCAAAACTATTATTTTTCTTCCTCTGTCAACTGGTCATAAAGAACTGCCTCATGTGGTTTAAGTGTGAGCTGAGAGAGGACCACTGGCAAAACTACGGTGGAAGACATGGTGTACTGGATCACTTGCTAACTGAAGGTATAATATTCCATGGATTTCTAATGCTTCCACATGTTTTCCTGAGTATGACAAGAATGCAAGCGTGACCACTCTTTACTTAGGCCATTTCTCAAGGTTGTGTTTACTTCTCAAGGAAGTAATGTTTCTCCTAGAACAAAGACCAACCTTGCTTTTAAAAAACTGTTTAAAAAGAGTGTTTTTAAAAGAGTGTTAACAACGTTAGTGTTTCTTAGCTGTGATGGAACACAATATGTGCAATAATCATCTTCTCCTTTCTGTATCATTCCTCCTGGACTTGAAGGATAAGAGGAATCAATGCTAACAAGAATCTCATATTTGCTGTGCCCTGAATGAAAAACCCCTTTGTCTGTGTGTCAGGAGTTTCACGTCATCTGTCTATATCGATAAAACAGTAACAGGTTAACTTATTAGATTGCAGGTAGTGAAAATCCTAGCCCCTATCATTTGCTCATGCAGCTCACATTTGCCCTCTTTCTCTGCTTATGATAAATCCTGAATGTACTACTTTTATCACATGTTTGATTGCTGGTGGGCCCAACTAAGCATGCCATTTTTGGTCTACATCACAACTCTTTCAATAGGCATTCTGTCTACATGGTCACTTCATTTCCCATAGTTAGGTGCTCTGTCTTGATCTGGAGGCAGTTGCATACCAAGTTGTGATAATCAAATAGTATTTGTATCTTTGGCATAAATAATTTAGGCTTGTCCCAAACCTAAATGAGTAATGATGGTGTAATGGGTATATGGTGTGTGTGTGTGGGGGGGTGTTGGGTGTGGGTATGTGTCTGCACAAATGCACTGCTGAATCTTCATTTAGAAAAAAAAAAATGTTTATGCAAGGCACACATTGAAGAATTTGAAAGTACAAAGTCTTAAGTGTTGTGTTGTTTCAGCATTCCAAAAATCTCCCGAGGCTACCCTGATTCATTAGGATATATACAAACTAGTAAGTTGTGGAATCAATGAATCTTAAAAGCAGAAATGTCAATAGATACTCTCCAGGGGTTCTCTGATTAATATCTATATTTTACTTCAAACATTTGAAAAGTAGAAACCTTTCTGAACTCATGTTATAATAAATAAAAATTTCCTTCAACACAAACTCTGTCATTTCATCAACATAATGAAGTTTGCCAACTATATCTACAGTGTTGATTTCTGAAAGTTATATTGCCTTTTCTTTTTTCATAATCATGTATCTATCTTTACTTCAAATTTGTACTTTCCCTAAGTAATTTTCTATTCCCAATTTTAAGTATAGATGACAAATAGTAAAGTTTAGACTAGTACTACTAGTACTACTAGAAGAAGGAAATTACAACACTAACAAGACAGTAGGGGAAGACATCAAATATTAAATAAACAAATAGAGAGAACATGCTGCATGCTTCAAATTATATAAAATTCTAGAAAATTCAAACTAATATATAGCAACAGAAAGCAGATTAATCGTTGCTTGGAAATGAAGAAGGGAGCAGGGAAAAATTAGAGGCGGGAGGAACTTTTGGAGAGATGATAGATATCTTGTTTTGATTGTATTGATGATTTCAGAGATATATTCTACTTACATCTATATTGCATATTACTATTCAATATGTGCAGTTTATTTTTCACAATTTACCCATTACTGATGTTTAAAAACAAAAAAATAAAATAAAAATTTACAAACTTAAAAGTTCTTTTCTACCTAAAGACCTTTTTTTTCTTTTCCTCAGTAACCATAAATCAAGTGATAACAAGAATGTCAAAGATAAATGATTTTTTAATACTGAAGTTGAAGAATTACCAATCACTGTGCAGATAAGGCCAGTTTCATTTCAGATGCCTACTAAAGAATCAATGGTACTACAATTCAGGACAGTATGTAGATACAGAAGAGTGCAAACTCTGATAAATACAGCTAAAAAAAAGCAATGTAAAACTTGAAATTGAACCAAAAACTAATAATTAATGGATCAATAATACGAATCTGATCCATCTAAAGAAAGTTTTGAATAAGCTTTTACATGTAGGATAGATTTGCAAAATGATAAAGTGCATACAGAAAAGATTGATTATTTTTTTCCCTCAAAATGTATTGTTCATTACATGCCAGGCCATGTCTTAGGCATTGAAGAAAACAAAAACAAAAACAGAAAACTCTATGACTTTATAGAATTTAAATAATAACATAATTTTGGTTATAGTTCATCTAACAAGAGAAATATATTTCATTAATAAGTGCAATTGATAGCTCTTAAATATTTTCCTATTTGCCTCTGTATATAATTTTTAAATTAGAAATGAATATGAATACTTAAGGTTTAATTTATCACTATTAGATCATTCTTAATATCACTTTGGTTGTGGTACGACTCAGTGCATAAAAAAAACACTTTGTGGTATCATAGTGTGCTATTTGAGGAGATCTCACTTAGAGTCCTACAGTTCTGTAGGTCCCTGAAAGGACTGATTTTGAAATTATTTGTATGTTCACATGTGCCTAACCTTTCATACCAGTGTAGTGTCTTTTATGTTGCAATGAAAAGTAATTTTGGATTATCTGATTTTCTTTTTATCCTCCATAATGCTTGTATTCTAAAACGTTAATTATATCTTAACAATACATTTAAACAATAAAATTAAAACGTACGCAGAGGACCTGTAGACATCTTTCCAAAGAAGACATACAGATGGCCAAGAGACACATGAAAAGATGCTCAACATCACTCATCATCTGGGAAATACAAATCAAAACTGAGATTATCACGTCACACCAGTTGGAATGGCTAGTATCAAAAAGACAAAAAATATCAAGTGTCAGGGAGGATTTGGAGAAAAGGGAACCCTAATGCACTGTTAGTGAAAGTGTATATTGGTGCAGCCACTATGGAAAACAGTATGGAGGTTTCTCAAGAAATTGAAAAATGGAAATACCATACAACCCAGGACGCACCTGGATAGTGGAGTCGGTTTAGCAACCGACTCTTAGTTTCGGCTCAGGTTATGACCTCAGGGTTGTGAGATCCAGCCCCATGCTGGATCAAACTTCTGCACAAAATTTGAGGTGGGGAAACCCCATGCCAAGTCACTTCTTAATATATTTTTAGAATTTTACTGTCAGACAAAAAATTCAAAATCTACCAAAACAAAGATTATAGATAACATGCAAAATATACAAAGTTTTAAGGTACACATCATGATTAAACTTCTCTTACTAGTAAACAACAATGAAATAATGTCTTCAAACTTTTGTAAAGAAAATCATTTCCAAATTGAAATTTTATAATTAGAAAACTGGTTTCTCAAATACTATGTTTATGACATTTTAGACATGAAAGAATAAAAGAAATATATCTCTCTTTGCTTTAAAGTTCTCATCCTTTAGAGAAAATTTCAAAATATTTTTAATATCAAAATATTTCCTAATTAAATAGTAAGGTGGTCCATATTCATTTCAAAATAATATTTTGTGAAAGTTTTTGGGGGCTTTGGAAAAAATAGATTGACCAAATGCTAATAATAGCTGAAGCTGGGTGTAGATTACATGGAGTTTCAATACACCAATATATTCAAGATACCAGTCAATATACCATAAATATATATATATATATCCAATTTTGTGTATATTCAAATTTTCCGTAATAAACAAATTTTTTTTCTTTTTCTTTTTTTTCATTCTTCCCATCTATCTGATCTATCCATCTCTCTTTCTATCCAAATTGTGTATAGCATAAAAGACATAGTGAAAATAGTAACAATATAAACTTTTAGAGAAGCATAAAAAAGAAAATATAATTTCAGTGACAATGACAGGTTTAGAGGTAATGGCATGTAAGTTAAATTTGAAGGTTAAATTAAAAAGCATAGAGAAAAACACAACTGAGACATGACAGTAGAAATTGAATTTAGGGAAGTGGTTAAAACCAAGATGATTTGGGGTGAGGGACAGTGGAGATAAGATTCAATAAGTAACACTCTTTTCCCTCAATCAAATTATAAAACAATTGAGAAATAAGACAAAGAATATGTCAGGCGCCAACAAATCTCCTTTAACACGTATCAAGTGAGATCCATATAGCGCTTTTTGTGAAGTTCACTTCTGTATCTTTCATCTCTAGAACAGTGCTACACATAGTAGATGCCTGATGAATACTTAATGTGTGAAAAATGACAATATTAATAAATTGAAGGATGAAAAACAGCTGGATTTGAAGATACAACCTCTAGGATTCCTAATATTAAAACTCAAGATTATATAGATTTACTTATCAAAATAGAGGCCACAGTGAACTGGAGTTAAATTTTATGATGTATAGGAGCAAAGGAGAAAACACAGTTTCATGTATGTAGCCTAATCCTCACAGAAGAGAGAAGCTGTTGGCTATATCCAATGAGTTTCTCCTACCAAATGTATCAAGATTAATTCATTACTTCACCCTGGGGAGTGTGTGTGAGGAGTATAGAGAACAGTCAGGAGATATAAATTATTCATTATCTCTCCACATGGAAGAAAACATCAGGTTAACACCACACACCTCTGCTTCAATTGTTAAAAATAAAATACTGTGGCTACATATGGGGGTTCTTGGATGGTGGAGGAAGATGGGTGATACTGGATTGGATCTATTTCCAGAGGACATTAAGTTCGATGCTAGAATTTTATGCTTTGTTTAGGTAGGAAATGGGATGGTTCTCAAAAATTTCTGAAAAATGCCGACTCGTGATCATTTTTATAACATTAATTCTATTTGTAGTAACCTTTCAATTTCCAAACCTAAAGGCCTCTTACATTTTTTATTACTCACATTTTTTTCTAAAGCAATGAAATTTAGTGACTTTTTTGTTGCTATTATTATTTTTACTTTGCTTACATTTTTTCTAAAGCAGTGAAATTTAGTGACTTTTGTTATTGTTTTGGGTTTTTTTGCTTACATTTTTTCTAAAGTAGTGAAGTTCAGCGACTTTTTGTTGCTATTGTTTTGCTTTTTTTTTTTCCATTCCTTCATGACATCACAATTTGGAAACCATTTCCTATTGATTCTACATATGAAATACATTCCCATGTTGTTCTTCGTTTTCCACACTGAAGACAGCAATCTCTAATCAGCCCTCTATTCATGCTTTCTTGTAATAATAAAAGGGTCTGCTTGCCTACCTTTACTTTTTCAGGTCCTCCTCCTTATGAATTCTCTGCCTTGTTTTCAGTTATATTTTTAAAACTCAATTCTAATCATGGAAATTTCCTGACTTAAAACTTGTAAATATTCTCCATTGTCTGCTGAATTATGTCCTAATTTCCTACTTGTCATTAAATTATGAGCATGATCTTAAACTTATATTTTCCAATTCATCTTCTGCTACTCTTCCCTCTACATATTAAAATATAAGTGTATTTGTCCTATAACTGTACAAATTGTGTATTTCTGTACTCTCCTTTTTCTGATTAAAAAAAACCTGCTTAAACAAGTACTTCTACATTTTGCTAGGTAAAGGTAAAAAAATAGTGAGCTTGGGAAACCATTCTGTGGCTGAGAAATTATGCCATTTCATATTATCACCTGAGACCAGATTGCTTTAATCTTTCTGAATCAAAAATACTTTGAAACCATATATTTTGAAATAATCTTTGCAAAGAATAACTGAATTCCCCTTTCATTCAGTCAGAACTACAATAATGCTTTTACAATAAGGATTCTTTCCCACTTCTTATCAGAGACAATTACCCTGTGTAAGACAGTTTTTAAAAAGCAATCATTAGGGGCGCCTGGGTGGCTCAGTTGTTAAGCTTCTGCCTTCGGCTCAGGTCATGATCTCAGGGTCCTGGGATCGAGCCCCGCATTGGGCTCCCTGCTCAGCAGGAAGCCTGCTTCTCCCTCTCCCACTCCCCCTGCTTGTGTTCCCTCTCTCGCTGTGTCTCTCTCTGTCAAATAAATAAATAAAATCTTAAAAAAAAAATAAAAAAAAGCAATCATTAAACATATCACCCAGATGATACTGATTGGTACAAAAAAAAATTGAATGAACAGATAATAAAAGCAGAAGAATGATGCATGAAGGAGTGGATAAAGATGAGGCTATCTCATTAAAAATTTTTTTCAGATAAAAGGTCAACCAAGAATCATGTTGGACTAGATTCTGCACCATTTCAGCCAGGCCCTAAAATTCATCCATTTAGGGAAATATTGAGAAGAAATAAAATATATTTAGTAACTACACACTTTATTTAGCTTAAGGGTACTTGAAAAGCCAGGCAAAGACCTGCAATAGGAATTATGAGAGTTATGAATTATGAGTAAAGATAGTTTTGTGTGAACTTTGGCATATGTGGAAAATATCAAAAATTATATACAACTTTTAAGAAAGATGTTTCATTTTTTCCATTTAGACTAGTAATTTGGAAATAGTAAATATAAATAAGTAACTTTGAAATTGGACAATAGGAAAAAGAAAACAAACAAAAAATTATGTACTTAATTTCTCAGACATTTTACTAATTAAGTATGTATTCTTGGCTATTTAAGAAGTTTCCCTGTCAGGGGAGCCTAGGTGGCTCAGTTGGTTAAGCATTTGTCTTCAGCTCAGGTCACAATCCCGGGGTGCTGGGATCAAACACTGCATCGGGCTCCTTGCTTGGTGGGGAGCCTGCTTTTCCCTCTCCCTGCCTGCTACTTCCCCTGCTGTGTTCTCTCTATCTCTATCAAATAAATAAATAAAATCTTAAAAAAAGAAGTTTCCCTGTCATGTAAAACACAAGAAAATTGTCCTCCTGTGATTAAAAAAAAAAAAAAATGGTTATGTGGACTCTGAACAAGATATCTTCAGGTTTTTTTAATATCAACAATTAATTTTCAGGGTGCCTGGGTGGCTCAGATGGTTAAGCGTCTACCTTTGACTCAGGTCATGATCCCGGGGTCCTGGGATCGAGCCCCACATCGGGCTCCTGGCTCAGCAGGAAGCCTGCTTCTCCCTCTCCCTCTCCCTCTGCCTCTTCCCTTGCTCATGCTCTCATTCTCTGTATCTCTGTGTCTCAAATGAATAAATAAAATCTTAAAAAAAAACAGTTTTCAAAGTGATAAGAATGAAAGGGGATTAACTGAAATAATTACTCAACTTCCATAGATTTTGATTAATTATTTTCTATGTGTCAATTATACCTTTTGATTTTACATGAGCCATTACCAGTATTCAGAATTAGACTTTAAGGCCTCAAAACAGAAAGATTGGAAAAAATGTAAAAAAAAAAAACAAAAAAAAACCTCAATTTCCCCCCAAAACAAATGTTATGGCTGACCTAGTACTATTTAAGAGCACCAAAAAATTAAGATTCATTCCTACAAAATAGTTTGAGTAAGCATCAAGTTATGTTTAATTCAGTAGGGCTTATCAGACCTTCTGTTTCCTAAGCCCTACGTCTCCATTGCATTTTACACATTCCCTGGGTTATTAGACAAGCTTAGGTATGTAATCAAATTCAAATATCACAGACCTGCACCATCCACTGTGGTAGCTACTAGTCCCATCTGGTTATTGATCACTTGAAATGTGGCACTTTCAATTAGATGTATTGTAAGTCTTAAATACACACAGGATTTTAATGAATTAGTATCAAAAATGAACATACACTGGAATTAAAATAAAAAATAAATACAAAATAACTCACTAATATTTTATATTCATTACGTTTGTTATTAGTATTCTCCAGAGAAACAGGGGTAATGAGGGGTGTGTTTGTGTGTGTGTACTTAGAGACAGAGACAAGAAGAGAGAGGATGATTTATTCTAAGGAACTGGATAACACAATAATGGAGGTTGGGGAGTACAAAATCTTCAACCTTGGCCATCAGAATGGAGATCCAGGGAAGAGCTTATATTACAATTGAAGTCCACAGGCCATCTGCTGACAGAATCCCAGAGATCAGCCTAGTTCTATTCAGGACTTAGAGTGACTGGAGGAGGTCCACATCATAGAGAACAATCTGTGTTATTCAAAATCTATTGGTTTAAATTACATTCTCATCTAAATGTGTTATCCTCACAGAAACATCCAGAATAATGTTTAAGCAAAAATCTGGGCACTGTGGCACCAAGTTCACATAAAACTAACAACCCACATGTTCTATATTTTGTACATATTAGGTATAATAAAATAGCTTATTAAAATTTATTTCACTATCTCCTCGTACATCATTTAATGTATCGGAAAATTAAAAATTACATAAGTGGCATGCATTGTATTCTAGTGGATAATGCTATTGTAGACAGGATTAGATATGGAATTTTCATAAGAAATACAAGAAATTAGGTAAGCAATTGATAATAATACTTATTTTTGCTGATTGTGGGCAACTTTAAATTTTTTATTCTATAAAATCTGTCTACTAACAGATGCTACTGCTAAAATGAAAAGAATGCATACTATTCTATATAATTTAAATAATTACATTTTGATAAGTTTTATAAACTGACAGGAAAATAATGCTTAGGACTGCATTTTTTGATTCAATAGTGAGTGAAAATTCAGTTGAGTAAATAAATTTTATTATAAAACCTCAGAAATTTTTCCTAGGTCTTGTGCACTAAATAATGAGTTTCAAACACTACATACTGATGATTCCTAAAAATTTTATTATTTTTTTAGGTTGTGCCAAATGATTGTGACATTTAATTCTAAAAATCAACCAGTGTGTTTTAAAATTGTGTAAATATGTACGTGTGTATATGTATATCTTTATATCCATATCTTTATATCCATATCACATTATAAAAAGAAAGACACATAGTGTGAATTTTATTTTTTTTTCATTTTGGTATTTATTTCTCCATGTGGGGTTGTAATTTTCCAAGTTTTTTATCTTTCCCTTATTCCTAGCATTATGATGGTAGGGTCAGAATGCTGCTGCTGATATGGTATTTTGTATGCAAGATTTCACTTCAGAGTAAAATGAATTTTAAATGCATAACAAAGACTTCATCCTATAATGATTGAAATATAACAGTCTGAGAATAAAGAAAAACTAGGCTAATTAAATCAATTTGCAAGACTTGATTAAAAATAGTACCTTTGAGAAGGAGAAATGAAACATGTACATTGAGTTAGATTTTACCTTTGTGAAAACAGACAAATTAAGTTTTCAGTAATAAATACATCAGTTCCTTGAAAGTTTTATGTCTACTATATTAATTACTCTTTAAAATGCTGTGAAAATTAAGTAGATACAACACCAAAGCTAGAAGCGAGGAGAGATTCATTTAAATAATGGAGTATTAAATGGTTTACTATTGTGTTTTATGAGGAACACCATAATTAGAATGTTTTACTATAGATTCTAACTTTGTGGAACTTAAGAGATGTTCTCTTTTTCATACATTTCAAACAATTTTGATAATATTTTAGATGCTATTTTCAAGTTCTATTAATATATAATATATATTAATTATAATATCAATCATAAAATGTATTGATTATAATGTAACTTTATATATAATGTATATATAAATTAATTTTCTTTTCAACCTGGGACAACTATGGTCATTATCAATGCTATATAGTAGTGTTAAAGGAAGAAGTTTGAAGTTTTTAAAACTTCATGATCATCATCATTACATAGGTCTCTGGTTGGTGGGACCAATTTTCCTTTTTGAAGCATTTTGAAGAATAAAATTTACAGGTTTTAAAAAATCAAATTCACGGGGCACCTGGGTGGCTCAGTCGTTAAGCGTCTGCCTTCGGATTGGGTCGTGATCCCGGGGTCCTGGGATCGAGCCCCGCATCTGGCTCCTTGCTCAGCGGGAAGCCTGCTTCTCCCTCTCCCACTCCCCCTGCTTGTGTTCCCTCTCTCGCTGTCTCTCTCTCTGTCAAAAAATAAATAAAATCTTAAAAAAAAAAATCAAATTCACAAAGTTATTAAGGCTAGTCTTGGAATATATAGAACTTGGGGTTTTGACCTGTGGTGGAAAGACCCTAGAGTGGCATGACTTTCTTTCTTTCCCTCCCTTCCTTCCTTCTTTCCTTCCTTCTTTCCTTCCTTCCTTCCTTTGTTCCTTCCTTCCTTCCTTCCCTCCTTCTTTTCTTTCTTTCTTTCTTTCTTTCTTTTTCTTTCTTTCTTTCTTTCTTTCTTTCTTTCTTTCTTCCTTTCTTCCTTTCTTCCTTTCTTTCTTTCTTTCTTTCTTTCTTCCTTTCTTCCTTTCTTCCTTCCTTTCTTTCTTTCTTTCTTCTTTTTCTTTCTTTCCTTTCTTCTTTCTTTTCCTTCTTTCTCTTTTTAGAGTGGTTTTTCTTGATTCTGCCTGCCACTGGTTTTCATATTCATGTAAAATTATACCCTTTCTTTGAGTGTGAGTGGGACCTGTAACTTGCTTCTAACCAACATAGAATATGACAGAGATAATGGGAAGTAGGATGTCACTTATGTAATTTTATTACATTATGTAAGATTCCATATTCTTAGCAGAAAAACTCTAGAGAATCTCTCTCCGTAGCTGGCATTGAGTAAGTAAGCAGTTTGGGTGATCTATTTGGCAAGGATCTTAGGACAGCCTCCAGGAGCTGAGATGGACCTTCAGTTAACACTTAGCAAAAAGTAAGTGCATTTTTCATTTGGAATGGACATCATTGGGAGTTCAAGGGTAGACTGTGGCAGACAGACTCCAGTGTCACCCATAGTTTCTGCCTGCTGGTGTTTACACAGTTTTATAACCCCACCATCACTGCTACCAGTCCTTGGGCATGGGTGTGACCTGTGACTTGCTTCTAATGAATAAAATATGGCAAAATTGGTGAAATAGTCTTCCAGTGATTATGCTACATTAAATAAGACCCTATATATCTAGCTTACTGGCTCTAGAGATTCTTTACCTAGCTGCCCTGGAAGAAGTAAGCAGCCATGCTGTATGACCCACCTGGCAAGTACCTAAGGACTGCTTTCTGCCAATAGCCAACAAGAAACTAGAGCCCCCAATCTTACAGATGCAAGGAAATGAATTCCACAAACACACTAAGTAAACTTTTCCTTAGTCAGGTTTCCAGATAAGAATAAATTTCAGTAGATAACTTGATTACAGCTATATAAGATTCTTAGCAGAATATCTAGCTAAACCTTGCCACTCCTGACCCACAAACACTATGAGATAATAAATGTGTGTTGTTTTAAGCCACTCAGTTTGTGCAATTTGTTATACACAAATAGATAACCAAAACAGGACCAAGAAAGAGTTTGATGAAAATCAGTTCCTACCATTTACCAAACTCTGACTTTGTCCAAGGTATTTAATTTTTTCTATGGATCTATTTCCTTATAAGAAAAATCAGTATTATTCAGGTGTCTCACAATTTTTTTATTGTTTTGGGGGTTAAGGCATTTTAGGATGCTTAGGATAACTCAGGTTAACTTTTCAGTTTAAAAAAAATGTAGTTAAGAGTAGTAGTAATAGTAGTTGTATTACTGCAAAGCACTGCAAGTGTAGGACTGCTGTGCTAGATGGGTTCAAGGTTGAGTTTTCTGTTACAGGATTATCTCCATCTGAAAAAAAAAAATAGCCTGTCCCATTTGCATCTGAAACATAAATACTCTAAATTAAGGCAATTACGTGGAGGAAAATGCCAATTTCTCTGTTTAAAAATGACATGTAAAATACAATATTGAATGCTCAGTTAGTAAAAGCAAAGCAAAAGCTGAGTTAATCTCCTCTGCAACAAAATCTAGGGTATAGTTGACCATGAAATAATAGCTGAAAATAGTTCTTGATTATTCAGCTCTGGATATTGTTAATACTCAAAGATTCATAAACAAGAGTAAGGTTTTCAGCATGCTCTTTAAAGAAAATTATGGGTAGATTATAGAGTGACAGAACAAATGTTGAGAGGAGGTTATTGAATTAGAAACAGGAATTTGTATTTCCATTAATGTGTATAATACAGTTGCTGTGTGAATGTTAATTACTACAGCAATGTTTGAATATTTAGATTTAAAACAGAAGTCATTGCAGACTATTGGGTGGAAGAATTATAGCTAAAAGAAGTAATTTAAAATATCTGTGTGGTAGATACTGCAGAATGGTTCACTCTCATGTGTCTTAGTGTGCAAAAGACTGGAATGCTAGAGCCTAGGCTTCCCAATCTTCCAAACAATTCAGATCTTACATGGAATGTAGCTCCCACCAAGAAGCTGCGTGTGGGCCAGATTTTGAAGACACACATGGATATTTTGGGGCAAGGGCTGTGCCTCTGCAGCTCTGTTGTAAGAAGTGTAGAAGCTGAGCCATTTACCAAATTTCAGAGTTTTTTAGCTAGCTTGGTGGATGTTACAGTTGAGTCAAATAGTTTGGTCATGGGGTCTGTAGAAAAGTAGTGTGGTCTTGGAGGCAGTAGTCTTGACATGACTCCCTGATTATTCAGCTTTGAAATCTTGGAATATGTCATTGTTCCCTTGACAGACTGCTTTGTTGTTCTGTGACAAATAGGGTCTACTCAGACAGCTCTTCTATTAAATGTAAGACTTCTAGCTCTCTGAATTAGATGACTTTCTACTTAAATTAGAATGGATTGTTGTTACTGGAAACTAATAGAAATCATAATCTTATTAGTCAGAAATAATAGAAAATAAACAATAATAATATTTTTATTTTTTCTTTTCTAAAGCATGAATGTGTATGAATGTATCTGAAAGCATAGAGATTATATACTCAACTTATTCAAGTAACCTGAGGAACAAACTTATGTCATTACAATATTCTAAATCATCATTACCATCATGCATATAATATAGATACTCAATAATTAATGCAATCCTTGTATCATTGCTAGACATTTGTAATGGTTACTTTATGGTGAAAAATAATCACACAAGACAACAGGTGACATGAATCAGGAATATATTTTCTGATTAGTTATGAACTAATATTTATATTACATTTTGAATTTTTTTAAAGATTTTATATATTTATTTGAGAGAGAGTGCACGCATGAGCAGGAGCAGGGGCAGAGGAAGAAGGAGAAGCAGACTCCATGCTGAGCAGGGACCCCAATGTGGGGATTGCTCCCAGGACCCACTATGACCTGAGTCAAAGGCAGATGCTTAGCCAACTGAGCCACCCAGGGGCCCGTTGAATATTTTTGAATGTGAATATTTTCAAATGACATTCAAGAACAATTTATACTCTTAGAACATCTTTGACAATATTGAAAAAATGTTTTTGTTATGGGTAAGGTGAAGTTACAGTCAAATATATTTCATTTTGTGTAGGTTAGTATTCTTAAATAATTAATAAGACTAATAAATTTAATTATAATTAATGACCACTACAGTCACCTTCGGTGTTTTTCACATACTTGACTGCAGACAAATGATTGGTTTTGTTTTGTTTTGTTTTAAGTTTTTATTTTAATTCCAGTTAGCATACAGTGTAATGTTAGTTTCAGGTGTACAATATAGTGATTCAACATTTCCATACATCACCCGGTACTCATCACAAGTGCACTCCTTAATCACTATCACCTATTTCACCCATCAATCCACCCCACTCTCCTCTGGTAACCATCAGTTTGTTCGGTATAATTAAGAGTCTATTTCTGGCTTTCTCTCTCTCTCTTTCTTTTATTTTTTTCCCTTTGCTTGCTTATTTCTTAAATTCCACATATGAGTAAAATCATATGGTATCTGTCTTCGTCTGAATGACTTCTTTCCCTTAGCATGATACTCTAGCTCCATACATGTCATTGAAAACAGCAAGATTTCACTCTTTTTTATGTCTAATATTCCATTGTATGTTTATATCACCTCTTCTTTACCCAATCATCAATCAATGGACATTTGGGCTTCTTCCTTATCTTGGCTATTGTAGATAATGCTGTTATAAACATACGGGTTCATGTATCCATTTGAATTAGCATTTTTGTATTCTTTGGGTAAATACCCAGTAGTATGATTGCTGGATCTAGAGTAGTTCTACTTTTAATGTTTTGAAGAATTTTCATACTGTTTTCCACAGTGGCTGCACCAGTTTATATTCCAACTAACACTGCACAAATATTCTTTTTTCTCCAAATCTTCATCAACCTCTATTGTTTCTTGTATTGTTGATTTTAGCAACTCTAGCTGTTGATTTTAGCCACAGGTGTGACATGATAGCTTATTGTAGTTTTATTTTGCATTTCCCTGATGCTGAGTGATGATGAGCATCTTTACATGTGTCTGTTGGCCATCTGACTGTCTTCTATAGAGAAATGTCTATTTATGTCTTCTCATTTTTTATAGCACTGTTTGGTTTTTTGAGTGTTAAATTGTATAAATTCTTTATAAATTTTGGATACTAACCCTTTATCAGATATGTCATTTGCAAATATCTTTTCCCATTCCATAGGTTGTCTTTTAGTTATGTTCATTATTTCTTTTGCTATGCAGCAACTTTTTATTTTGATGTAGTTCCGATAGTTTATTTTTGCTTTTGTCTCCCTTGCGATGTACCTTGAAAGAAGTTGCTATGGCCAATGTCAAAGAGGTTACTGCCTGTGTTCTCCTTTAGGGTTTTTATGATTTCCAGTTTCACATTTAGGTCTTTCATCCATTTTGAATTTATTTTTGTGTATGCTGTAAGAAAGTGGTCCAGTTTCATTTTTTGAATGTTTTCCCGACACCATCTGTTGAAGAAAATTTTTCCCACTGGATATTCTTTCCCCCTTTGTTGAAGATTAATTGACCACATAATTGTGGATTTGTTTCTGGATCTTCTATTCTGCTCCATTGATCTATGGGACTAAAATTGTGTCAGTACCATACTGTTTTGATTATTACAGCTTTATAATATAACTTGAAGTCAAGAATTGTGATGCCTCCAGCTTTGCTTTTCCTTTTCAGAATTACTTTAGCTATTTGGATCCTTTGGGATCCATACAAATTTTAGGATTATTTGTTTTAGGTTTGTTAAAAATACTGATGGTATTTTGAGACAGATTGCATTAAAGGTATAGATTGCTTTAATAGAGACATTTGAACGATATTTTTCTTCCAATTCATGAGCATGGAATGTATTTTCATTTCTTTTTGTCCAATTTCTTTCATTCAGTGTTTTATAGTTTTCAGAGTACAGGTCTTTCACCTCTTTAGTTAGGTTTATTCCTATGTATTTATTGTTTTTGGTGCAACTGTAAATGTGATTGTTTAATTAATCTCTCTTTCTGCCGCTTCATTATTGGTGTATGGAAATGCAACAGATTTCTGTCCATTGATTTTGTATCCTGCAACCTTACTGAATTTGTGTGTCAGTTCTAGCAGTTATTTGGTAGAGTCCTTCAGGTTGTTTATATGTAGTATCATGTCATCTGCAAAATAGTGAAAGAGTTTCTTCTTCCTTACAAATTTGGATGCCTTTATTTCTTTTGTTGTCTGATTGCTGCAGCTAACACTTCCAGTATTATGTTGAATAAAAGTGGTGAGAGTGGACATCCCTATCTAGTTCCTGACCTTAGTGGAAAAGCTCTCAGTTTTTCATCAAGGATTATATTAGGTGTGTTTTGTTTGGTTTGTTTTGTTTTTCCATAGATGGCCTTTATTACATTGAGGTATGTTTGCTCTAAACCTACTTTGTTAAAGGTTTTTTATCATGAATGAATGTTGTACTTTGTCAAATGCTTTTTCTGTATCTATTGAGATGATTATATGGTTCTTATCTTTTCTTTTATTGATGTGATGTATCACATTGATTGATTTGCAAATATTGAACTATCCTTGCAACCCAGGAATAAATACCACTTGATAATAGAGAATGATTTTTTTTAATGTATTATTGTATACAGTTTGCTAGGATTTTACTGAGAAGTTTTGCATCTGTGTTCATTAAAGATATTGGCCTGTAGTTCTGTCTTTTTGTGGTGTCTTCATTTATTTATTTATTTAATCAGAGTAATGCTGGCCTCATAGAATGAATTTGGAAGATTTCATTCCTTTTCCATTTTTTGGGATAGTTTGAGAAAAAAGGCATTAACTCTTCTTCAAACGCTGGGTAGAATTTGCCTGTGAAGGCATCTAGTCCTGGACTTGTGTTTGTTGAGATTTTTTTGATAACTGATTCAATTTCTTTGTTTGTTATTGGTCTGTTCAAATCTTTTATTTCTTCCTGTTTCAGTTTTGGTGGTTTATATGTTTCTAGGAATTTATCCATTTCTTCTAGGTTGCCCAGTTTGTTAGCATATAGTTTTTCATAATATTTTCCTATGATTGTTTGTATTTTTGCGGTGTTGACTGCTATTTCTCCTCTCTCATTTGTGATTTTATTCTTTTTGAGTTTTTTCTCTTTTTTCCTTGATAATTCTGGCTAGAAGTTTATCAATATTATTGATTTTGTTTTTCAAAGGACCAGCTCCTGGTTTCATTGATCTGTTCTATTTTTTTTTCTTTCTATATCAGTTATTTCTGCTCTAATCTTTATTATTTCCTTCCTTTTGTTGGCTTCAGGTTTTGTTTGTTGTTCTTTTTCTAGTTCCATTAGGTGCAAGATTAGGTTGTTTGAGATTTTTCTTGCTTCTTGAGATAGGCCTGTATTGCTCGAAACTTCCCCTTTAGAACAGTTTTTGCTGCATCCCAGAGGTTTTGGATCATTGTGTTTTCATTTTTCATTTGTTTCCATCTATTTTTTTATTTCTTCTTTTATGTCTTGGTTGATCCATTCATTGTTTAGAAGTATGTCATTTAACCTCCGTGTATTTGTGGTCTTTCCAGATTTTTTTCAGGTGGTAGACTTCAAATTTCATAGTATTGTGGTCAGAAAATATGCATGTTATGATTTTGTTCTTCTTGAATTTGTTGAAGTTTGTTTTCTGGGCTAATACATGATCTATGCTGGAGAATGTTCAATGTGCACTTGAAAAAAAATGTGTATCCTGTTGTTTTAAGATGGAATGTTCTGAATAATCTAATAGATGTCTATCAACTCCATCTTGTCCAGTGTGTAATTCAAAGCCATTAATTCCTTGTTGATTTTCTGTTTAGATGATGTGTCCATTGATGTGACTACAGTATTAAAATCCCCTACTATTATTGCATTATAATAGATTAGTTCCTTTATGGTTGTTATTGTTTTATGTATTTGAGTGCTCTTTTGTTGGGTGCATAAATATTTATAATTTTTTTTTAAGATTTTATTTATTTATTTGACAGAGAGAGAGAGCACATGCACAAGCAAAGTAAGCAGCAGAAGGAGAGGGAGAAACAAGTCTCTGCTGAGCAAGAAGCCCGATGTGGTGCTTCATCCCAGAGCCCTGAGATCATGATCTGAGATGAAGACAGATGCTTAATGACTGAGCCACCCAGGTGCCCCAATATTTATAATTGTTATATGTTCCTGTTGGATTGTCTCCTTTATTATTATATAGTATCCTTATTTGTCTCTTGTTACACTTTTTTTTAAGATTTTATTTATTTATTTGTCAGAGAGAGAGCACTAAGCAGGGGGAGTGGCAGGCAGAAGGAGAAGCAGGCTCCCCGCTGAGCAGGGAGCCTGATGAGGGAATCGATCCAAGGACCCTGGGATCATGACCTGAGCCAAAGGCAGGAGCTTAACTGACTGAGGCACCCAGGCATTCCACACTCTTTATTTTAAAGTCTATTTTGTCCAATATAAGAATTGTTATTCTGGCTTTCTTTTGACATTCATTTGCATACTAGATATTTCTCCATCCTCTCATTTTCAATCTGCAGGTGTCTTCATATCTAAAATGGGTCTCTTGTAGGCAGCATATAGGTGGGTCTCATTTTTTTATCCATTTTTCACCTTATATCTTTTGATTTAAGCTCTTAGTCCATTTACATTCAAGAACCCTCTCCATACATGCTGCTCCGTCCATCCTACAGGCAGCCTCCCTCCACCTCTCTGACCTTCCCAAACTTTCAGATGCAGCTTCTTCTCTATATTTAATTGTGGTGTTTCTCTGCCAGTCTCTGGATCACTCTCCAGTTTATTGACTCGGATGTGGATGATATCTAGTTGAAAATGTGGGACAGGGTGAATTCAGGGTCCCTCTACTCTGCCATCTTCCCAAGCTCACTCAAAGTGATTGTTTTAATATTTAAACTTAGCTACTTCTTGCTAGACATGAGCTGGAGGAAAGAAAAACAAAAGCAAAAATGAACTATTGGGACTTCATCAAGATAAAAAGCTTCTGCACAGTAAAGGAAATAATGAACAAAACAAGAAGGCAGCTTTCGGAATGGGAAAAGATCTTTGCAAATAATATATCTGATAAAGGTTTAGTATCCAGAGTGCCTGGGTGGTTCAGTTGGTTAAGCATCTGCCTTCAGCTTAGGTCATGATCCCAGGGTCCTGGGATCAAGTCCCATATCAGGCTCCCTGCTCAGGGGGGTACCTGCTTCTCCTTCTGCCCTCCCCCCACTCGTGGACTCTCTCTCTCAAAAATATATAAAACCTTTTAAAAAAAAGTTTTAGTATCCAAAAATCTATAAACAACTCATGAAACTCAACACCCAAAAAACAAATAATCCAGTTAAGAAATGGGCAGAAGACACAGATAGATAATTTTTTCAAAGAAGATATCAGATGGCAAACAGACACATGAAAAGGTACTCACCATCACACATCATGAGGGAAATACAAATCAAAACCACAATGAGTTATTACCTCACACCTGTCAGAATGGCTAAAATTAACAAGTCAGGAAATGACATGTTGGTGAGGATGTGGAGAAAGGGGGACCCTCTTACACTGTTAGTGGGAATGCAAACTGGTGAAGCCACTCTGGAAGACAGTATGGAGGTGCCTCAAAAAGTTAAAAATAAAACTACTCTATGACCCAGCAATTGCACTACTAGGTATTTACCCAAGGATACAAAAATACTGATTTGAAGTGGCACTTGCACCCTGATGTTTAAAGCAACATTATCAACAATATCCGAACTATGGAAAGAGCCCAGATGTCCACTGACTGATGAATGGATAAAGAAAATGCAGTATATCTATCTATCTATCTATCTATCTATCTATCTATCTCAATGGAGTATTATTCAGCCATCATAAAGAATAAAATCTTGGCATTTGCAACAATGTGAATGGAGCTAAAGGGTATTATGTTAAGTGAAATAAGTCACAGAAAAATAAATACCATATAATTTCACTCATATGTGGAATTTAAGAAACAAAACAGTTGAGCATAGCGGAAAGAAAAAAAAAAGAGAGAGAGAGAGAGGCAAACCATAAAAGAGGCTCTTGATTAAAGAGAACAAACGGGGTTGCTGGAGGGGAGGTGGGTGGGGAGATAGGCTAAATGGGTAATGAGTATTAAGGTGGGTACTTGTTGTCATGAACACTGCGTGTTATATGTAAGTGATGAATCACTAAATTCTACTCCTGAAACTAATATTACACGATATGTTAACTAACTAGAATTTAAATAAAAACTTTAAACATTAAAAAAAAAAAACTTAGCTTAAAACAAGTTTTAGAAGAAAACAAAAGAATTCATCAGTGGCAAAAGTCTACAGAATTATCATTTATACCTTAGAAACCATTAGTGAAAAGATTAATAAAGTTGACAATATATTAAGAACCACATGAAATAAAATATTTGGGGCAAACAATAAAACTATCAAATGTTGGGGACACACTGTTGGATATGGTGCATCTGTGGTACTGATGTTCCTGTTAACAACTGCCAATGCATTCTCTAGTCACACAATGGCCTATATTTAAATCAATTTGTGGTCTCTATTTAAGTCAATTTCTATATTTAGACTCCGTTTAGCTTTTCTTATTCTCAGTAACTGGAGTCATGCTGATCCTGACCTCAGATATAACATCATCCAATATTTAGAACACTCAAATCTAATAAACCTCATTTGTATGAGCACAGTGTTACAACTTATTTTCTGACTTTGGGTGTTTTGTGCGTGCATGTGTACTTCCAAAATAAAGTCACCTAATACTAGTTCAGAGAGATAACAGACATTCATGTGTGAATATAAAATTAAATCTATGTCTAAGTGAGATGATTAGGGAAAAGCCCAATTTTCAGCTATGTCCTATTTGTTCTTCAATTTGTTTGTAGACAACAAACACAGTGGAATTAGAAAAATTATCTAAAATGTCCCCTACTGATATTGGGTCAGAATTGATGCATTTCTGCATGAAATAATATCTAAGTAATAAAATGTTAAAATACAGTAAATATATTCAGACAAATTTCTTTTGATTGGCAAAATAATGAATTAGTATAGGAAATGGTAAACAAAAATAGAGAAATAAGGTGAAAACCAAGTTACTAGAGAAAATATACAGATACAGATACTTATTCAAATTATTTTAAAGTAAGTTATTTAAATTCTTAGAGATTTCATCTACATCAGATTATGAAGTTGAGGTAAATATTGGAGATCAAAATGGAGTTTATTGCAAAATGTTCAAGTCCTACTTCCTCAGTTTTATTTATCATTTGTGTGTGTGTGTGTCCATAAAGTTTCAAGACCAAGCTTCATTTATTATCACAATGCTTAGCTTACATTTTCTTCATTATAAAGTGAAAGACAAGACTTTTAACTTCATTTTTAAAAGGCAAATTTTGTGGAAATAAAAGTAGAGGGAAAAAATTAGATAATGGCTATATTTATAGATATGCATTTCTAATTTATGAGAATTTTGAATGTCTCATCCCACCAATTTAGCCAATTTACTTAATGACAATGATGACCTTACTTTGTCTGAATATTAATTCCTCCATCTGCTTTACAACTAAAACAGGTAAAATATATTTCTTGTCCATTTGTTCACTTCAATAAAACTTTTTCAGTTTTAAAAATAATTTTCTACCTTTTTTCTTTAATTACCATCAAACATAAGTGATGAAAATATTCATTTGCATCATCTTTAATAACATTACACTAGCATAAATGTGTGTGTATGTTTATGTGTATAAATCTATCTATGTTGGATATTTGAAGAATATTCTTTTAGAAAAATATTGATTTGTTTTCTCCGTCAATTAAGTTTTTATATTTGAAGAATGATAAAATATGAAATTTATTTTATTTCAATGACAAACTAAAATGATAATTGAGAAATGTTTTTAATCCTTAATACTGAACAGCAATTAAAGAAATCTATTAAAAATACCTGAGTTTCACTTATAGACTGAATTTATTTTCTGATAAATTATCATCAAAAAATACATATCTTACCAAAGAAAAAATATGATTATTTGTTACTTTTAAAACTACAGAATAATCATTTGAAATCAAGACTTAGTGTTCACTTTACTAATTAGAGCTTCTACGAAATTAATGTTAAATTCTAAACAAATAATTTATTAATTGACCAGAGAGGTAGTATCTTTGAAAATAAAATTTATCATTTTAAAGGGAAGTAGAGTAATTTTTTATATCCTAGTTTTATTTGTTAATGTTATAAGTAACGTTAAAAATTTGTATTGCCTATGAACACCAACTATATTCAATTACAGAAAGGCAGAACTGAAAGGAAAAACACATATTAGACTCAATCACATGAAGTTGCTAACATTACCATTTTAACATCTAAGAAAGGTGACTCCATACTGTTTAACTTATTATACTAATCAAACTATAAATTAGAAATACTAAATTTCAAGTACTGGTAAAAATTAGATTAACAAAAGAACAGCAGAATTTGTTTTTTTCCTTTTTCTTCCAAAATAAGCTTAAAAGAGAAGGATGCTCAGTATTGAGGCTTTAATTCAATATGTCTCATGTGGGTTAGTAAATAGATACCAGAGTATATTCTATAATTCTTTTTTTTTTTTAAAGATTTTATTTATTTATTTGACAGAGAGAGAGATAGCGACAGCAGGAACACAAGCAGGGGGAGTGGGAGAGGGAGAAGCAGGCTTCCCACTGAGCGGGGAGCCCGATGAGGGGCTCGATCCCAGGACCCTGGGATCATGACCTGAGCCGAAGGCAGACGCTTAACGACTGAGCCACCCAGGCACCCCCAGAGTATATTCTAAAAGCCATTTGTAGTTTCTGTCTCGGGCTCCATCCTAACAGCATCTGCTGTCAGAAACCATCTCCTATTCAGCCAACACTTCTTTTAAATTTTATATGTCTACCGTCCAATAACATCATAATATTTGCAGTATAAAATAAAATATAATGACCAAAGAGTTGTCTCTCAAATTTAAAAAATCCCTGTGATAAAGTTATATCTGTACTTCTGTTGTACTTCTGATTTTCATAGATACTTGCCAAATAATTTCCCTAAGGCTATGCCATTAAATAATAATAATGTATTTCCATTAAAAACCCACAATGATGCTGTCCTTTTCACTTTTATTCAGAATAATGTTGAGTTAAGCACATGTGAGACTTAGGTTTACTCTTTAATTACTTGTACAGTTTTTACCCTATTTTACATAATTACTTTAGTTTAGTAATAACTGCTTTCTGAAAATTTGACATGATGGAAATTATCATCTATTTAGAACAGATGATGAGAATTAACTTAGTAATTATTCATTGGTTGACATATTTCATAGAGACAAAACTTTCCCACCTCTAATGGGAAAAAGAGCACTATAATCAAGTTCACTCAAATTCATGTTTTATTGCAGTTACCCAAATACTAAGGTGAGGTCCATGCCAATCTGTAAGACTGTTGAAGGTAAGGAACTTTATATTTTATAAGAAAAGAAAGATGGAGAGAGCTGTGTCAAAATGTTTCTAGACTCACTAAAATAAAACAATAATGAAGCACACTGTATAAAAAGACTCTTGATAGATTATGTATTTTCAGTTCATCACAATGGTCGTGATTATACTTTACACTTGATCCTAAGCTTACTATCTATATGGTGTCTATATTATAGATGCCAGTGGTAACAGGAAAATAAGCAAAAGACAAAAATTATCAAATTTCCTCTTCCTCTAAACTCAAACAGCCATAAAAAAACTAATTCATAATTTCCTTTTATCTTTCTTTTCTTCATGACATTATTAGAACTATAATAATTCAGGCTGCCTTAAGACAATTCAAGGAAAACTCTACATTAGGCTTAATAATGCTTATAAGATTGTAACAAACAATTTAAACCTGCTTGAATATGTGTTTTTAAAATTTGTGAGTTGATTTGCTCAAAATCATGCTTTTAAGTGTTGTTTTACTAATTTATTTCTATGAAAGTCTTAGGTCTCTTTGACATGCTTTATAAATTTTTAGTTTACTCTTTTCTTGGCACAAAAAATATATTAGAAGGTAGTTTTTCATCTCTTTAATTTAAGCAGAATTAACTGGATTGTCCTGGGTCTTTTTCTGTGGGTGGCCACATGAAGAATTCAGGCCAATGAGATATGAGAAGAGTCTATGGTCTTCTACAAAAGATACTCTTTTCAGATGAAAAGCACAGACACCTTTGCCCTTGGATTTCCCCCTTTCTCCTGCCTGGAATACACATGCAGTGACTATGGTGGATAAAAATCACTTTCTAAAGAAATGGCCTGATTCATTGATTGACTTTTACAGATCTATATTGCCTACCACCAAAATCCTTGCTAGTAAGAAAGTAAACTCTTTACTGGTCTACACTACTCTAGATGCACTTCCTATTTAATTCAATTCAATAAAATGTTGACAAGTGCCATAATATTTAATTTTTATTTTATTTTATTTTATTTTTTAAGATTTATTTATTTGAGAAAGAGAGAGAGAGAGCAAGGGGAGAGAGTTTCCATCAGACTCCCCACTAAGCATGGAGCCCAAGGCGCGGCTCAATCCAGGATCCCGAGATCATGACCTGAGCAGAAATCAAGATTCTGATGCTTAAGCAACTGAGCCATCCAGGCACCCCTTTATTTTTTAATTTTTTTAAGCTTTTATTTAAATTCCAGTGTAATATTAGTTTCAAGGTACAATTATTTTAAAGCCACTGAAAACATTTTTTTAGTGTTATTTTTACTACTTTTTTATTGTTAAGTTAATCACCATACATTACATCATTAGTTTTTGATATAGTGTTCCATGATTCATTGTTTGTGTATAACACCCAGTGCTCCATGCAGAACGTGCCTTCTTTAATACCCATCACCAGGCTAACCCATCCTCCCACCCCCCTCCCCTCTAGAACCCTCAGTTTGTTTTTCAGAGTCCATCATCTCTCATGTTTCGTCTCCCCCTCCGATTTCCCCCCCGTCATTCTTCCCCTCCTGCTATCTTCTTCTTCTTTTTTTTTTTTTAACATATATTGTATTATT